>NW_022989963.1:142197-217197 GCF_902827175.1 Gymnodraco acuticeps | reverse complement strand
GCCTCTCTAACTTCCAGAATACTCCTTTCATTATCACCAAGCTTCACCCCTCCCTTTCTCCTCTCTCTGTGTTTAAATATGCAACCCAAACTCTACTCTTAAAGGCCCGGACACCAAAGAACTCACACAGACGGACCCCCGACTGTTGCGTCGCCTCACGTCTCTGCGTCTTGGCCATGTGTCGCACTGGAACACACCGCGCAAAGACTTCAGCCGACGGCCAAGAAGCACGTACGAACTGCGCATGCGTGAGTGGCAATAACTCTCCTTACCAGCAGGCGGCGGTAGTGTGCATTCGTCATTCAAAAGAGGCATCAGTATGTCTGCACAGCAGTTACAATGGTCAAACTACATTAAAACAGAATTGTCCCCATTCTTTCTTTAACAGTTACTAACATTAGATATATATATTTTTTTTTTTGTGACAAATATTTGTATTGGTATTTCGTTTTTTCAGCATAAGACATTGTACAAGTATATATCCCATAAAGAAAAATCAAAAACAAAATAATACAAGAAAATACAAGAAATAATAAAAAGAAAGACATATATATACACATATACATACATACACACATACATACATATATATATATATATATACATACATACACGCAAGTGGACATGTGGTAAATATTGTAATTTGTAATATTGTAATATTGTAAGCAGCCATTTCCCATCCAACCATTATAGAGGACAAGGTCAATTAGGAGGCACATTTATTTCCAGAAACTCCAAGAATTCCCCCCATATTTGATGGAACACTTCAGGCTTTCCCTTTATGGCAAATGTCAATTTTTCTAAGGCTAGACAATGAGAGAGATTTTTTAACCAGTGATTGGTCGAGGGGTTTTCTGGGTTATTCCAAAAGACAGCTATTGTGTGTTTAGCTTGGAGAAGAGAAAAGACTACCAGTCTTTTCTTAGTGATATTAAGTCTGGGAGATAGAGGGAAAACCCCAAGAATACAGAGTTTTGGGCATTCTGGTAATGTGGCGGAAATTATTTTTGATAATGTGCCCAGAACATCTTTCCAAAATGATTTAATATTTGGGCAGTCCCATAAGCAGTGGAACAATGTTCCCTTATCATTATCACACTTTACACAATGATCTGGAATATTTGCATCACAATGGTGTAGTAGGGATGGAGTTATATAGGTACGCATAATCCATTTGTACTGTAGGAGTCTAAACCTTGTGTTAATAGTTTGAACCTGGGCTTTGTGGCATATCTGCCCCCATTCCTCAATTGTTACTTCTGCATTCAAATCAGTAGACCAAGCAAGTCTTTTATTCTCTGAGGACTCTCCTGATTCAGTTTTGCAAAGGTCATAGATCAAAGACAAATGTCCATGACCAGAGGAGTGATGTACTATAATTGTTTCCAGCTTTGACAGAGGTGGACATAATAGTGAGTGATCTTGTGCCTTAGATATATAACTCCTTAGCTGCAGATACTTAAAGAAATGTGTTGAGGGAATATGATGTTTATTTCTTAGCATCTCAAAGGTCATCAATTTGTTGTCATCATATAGATCACTGATCTTATTGATGCCTCTGTTGGCCCACATTTTAAACCCTGAGTGATATGTTCCTGGTATAAATCTTCTATTACCCCATACAGGAGTAAAAGAGGATATCTGTGACTTTAAACCTAAGTGGCTTTGTACTTTGAACCAGACATCAATTGTGTTCCTGACAAAAGGGTTTTTTGTATTCTTTTTAAGCTGTTGTGGAGAGTCAGAGAACAAATACAAATTCAGTGGTAGTGGAGTTGTTGTATAACGTTCAATTTCAACCCATGGTACGGGGGTTCCGTCCAAGAACCAACACATTGCTGCTCTTATTTGGGCTGCCCAGTAATACCAGGACAGATTGGGTACCTGGAGTCCTCCTCTCTCATAAGGTAGATATACAAGGGATAGCCGTAACCTTGGTCTCTGATTGTTCCAGATCAAATTTGTAAAGATTTTCTTCATTTTGGGAAAAAATGAGGATGGTGGGTGCAATGGCAGAGGTTTAAATAGATACAGAAATGTAGGTAGGACATTCATCTTGATAATGTTGATGCGTCCGATTAGGGATAGAGGGAGTGATGTCCACCTGTTAATAGAATCTGTCACAGAAGCTATTATGGGGTCATAGTTGGTTGAAACAAGGTCTTCTATTTCAGGTGTAATCTGTATTCCTAAATATTTAAAGCCTTCCAGGGAATTTTGGAAATCTGTTTGAAGAGGTGGATTAAGTCTTTCCGATTTTTTAAGTAGAAGAATGTTAGATTTCGAACTATTCATCTTATACCCTGAGAACGTACCAAATCCTTTATCAGTTTATTGAGCGCTGGCAATGACACTGACACATTTTTTATAAATAGAACGATATCAGCGTAAAGGGCCAGGCGATTTTCAATGCCCCCAACTGTTATTCCTGTGATATGAGAATGTGTTCTAACCGCGATAGCCAGGGGCTCAATTGCCAGTAAAAATAGTAATGGAGATAGAGGGCACCCCTGACGTGTACCTCTCGATAGTGCAAATGGTGCAAATGGTGCAGACACTAATACTTCTGCATTTGGGGTGCTATACAACATTTGTATCCACCCAGATTTGCTTTCTTAATAGTTTGTTTGGGTCCCTCACTTCCGTTTCGCTTCTCATGCACTGATTCGCTAGCTGAACAGCCAATCAGAGTGATTTCTTTTGCTGACAGCCTTTGGCCGACTACCCACCGAAAAGGTGTCGGCACGGCTGAAAAGACACGACGGTGCAGTTCTTTATACAGTCTATGTGCGGGACACACCAATCTGAGTAGGGCGACAGGACGCTCATCGTCGGCCTGACGCCCATCGGCGGTCAAAATCGGCTTGGTGTGTCCGGGGCTTTAGTCTTTCACTCTGCAGACTGTATGCTCTCTCTTGCCCCTTTCACACCAACGCGTTTTCAGCTCCGGCTCGGAGCTGGAGCTGAAAAGTACCGTTTTTTCCGGTTCACTTCCAGCTCCAAAAAAATGTCGGTCTAGAGGCAAGAGCTTCGGAGCTAAGAGGCGGCGTCGCTTACGTTTCTCTTATGTCGAGGCGGGGGCAGGGGCAGATTCGTCGTTGATGCTGAAGACCACAAATAAGTCTTGCATTTCGCATGTGATGTTTGTAAAGTTCCTTGTAAAGTCGTCCCTTCCATTTCGTTTCCTAAGAGGATAACCAAAGCGAACAGCGCTTCAATACAATCGTCCATTGTTGTTGTTGTTGTCGATGTGAGGGATTTCCGCGGTTTGGATTTTATGAAGCAGGCACGTAAACGGTGACGTCATGACGCAGCAGCGGCAGCTCTGGGCGGTGTGAACAGAGCGGGAGCAGAAAAGGGAAACCGGAGCTGAACCAGAAAAGCTCCCGCTCGGAGCTAGAAAGGGAAAAGCGCTGGTGTGAAAGCCGCATGTGTGACTGACTGAACTTTCTTGCAAGAAATAAAATATGACAAAGACAGCTGAATGGTTTGATTCTCTATCCACATTTGATACATTAATTCCCACCACACTGTCAAAAGATGCAATCAGTAATCTGAGCAGCTGTTTTGGGACAAATGAAGGAATTCTGATTCTGGAATACACTTGGATATGCCGTGAGTGTTACTGTTTCTGTGATGTAATAACGTGTGTATTTTATTTTATTGTTCTCCTTTATCCTTTTGCTTCTACTGTCTTTCATCCTTTCTTTATAACTTATGCCGTTGATTGTGATTTCAAAATGGCGTCTGTCATCAACAGCTGGAAATGAGAAATGTCGGCTAAATCTTCCCCATTTACAGTTTTTTGGGACAGTTGATTAATGGGGACTGTCCACGGCACTATGAACAAATAAACGAAACGAAGTTACCTCTTTTTTGTATCCTGATTACTTTAAACTCCTGGTTATAAGATGCCGGCGTTGGAGGTTAGACTTTTTAATATCAGTGATTAGATTTGAAAACAGCGGGGGGCAGGATTGTTGATGAAGACATGTTGGAATAACCTGCTCAGATGCTTTATCTCGACGCCTCTCGCTGTCACATAGAATTTGAATCTCCAGAAATCCCCCGCAAAGCCCAGCTTCACATGATGAATATGCACAGTCATCTGTTATCAAAATAATTAGTGTTTAATCACCGAAAGTCTCTGCTAGAAACATCCAATTAGAGCACGTGCACAGACTCTCAATCTTTCTCCCATGGTGCAGAAAAATGCAGATTGAGAGAAGCCAGTCTCTGTCATTTGAGTTGTAGTTTAAAGGTCACCTATCATGCTATTTGTAGGCAATAGCATAGGTCTCAGATATTTAAATTACATTACATTGCATTTAGCTGACGCTTTTATCCAAAGCGACTTACAATAAGTGCATTCGACCAGGAAGACACAACCTTGAAGAAAACAGAATCATATAAGTACATCAGGTTTCATAGAGCCAAACATTTCAAGTGCTACTCAACTGGCTTTAGATAAGCCAGTCCTTTATTAGTAAATATATATATATAAAAATATATATAAAAAACATGTCTATGAAGTGTTTCGCTCAAAACACCAAACAGATCACCCGTTCTAGCCATGCCTCATATCCCTCTACTTCACTTCCTGTTTCAAAAGTGCTGATTTGGGGTATGAATCGTTTTGAAAATGGAACACTTTTGCAAGCACAGCCACCAAAAAGGCTTTGTTTGGTGGGTCTGTGCTGCAGGATTGTATCCGCCTCAGCGCCTGACGTGCAGCTCACTCAGACAAGATTGGATTCTCCTTCAAACAAACGGCTCAGATAAGACGGCGGTCCTGAAATGCTTCCCCTCGATGTACACACACTGTTTGTTCATCGTTGAGGAAATGTAGGACAGTGCTGAGAGTGATACGACGGTGACAGCAGGCTTTGTTTTCAGATGTTACTGAGCATTAACTAAACTCCTTGTTAAAGCAAATACAGTGAGTGACAGTATACGATAAGAGGATGTACTGTGTGTCATATTTGCACCCATTAAACCCTCTTTACGTACTAGAAAAACACTGTATAACTTCCTGGGATTTTCTTGTGTTTTTAAATACTTTCTGAACCAGCGATTGTTCACTAAAGCCGCAGAATCCCTTCTTGGCTTGTCCGGCGTCACATGCGTTGTCAAGGCTTTGCTTCTCATCCAAACTATTTTGGTCCGAGTCCCTCTCAGATCACACTGAGCCGCGCTGGAGTCTCGCCAAGAAACATCAATACTACATTGGCGCTTTCATAGATTGGTCTCATTGCACTGGAAAAGTGTTGATTACAGAAGCTGCAGCGCTGTCGCTCTGCATCTGCACACACATGTAAAGAAAAAGCAGTGGAAGTAGCTAAACAAAGGGGTAGAAGTGCTATAAACAGATTATGCACGAGCCCGGGGTGAGACAGAGTGTTTGTGGATAAGCACAGACTTTCTGGGAAATTACATTTTATGCATGAAGATGTGGTTTTAACTCGCTGTGCTGTTCTGAATCAAGACTATTTAGTATCTCTCCTTAGGCCACATGGCTATTGTGGAAGAAAGCTTTGGTGTTGAGGACTTGGAAATGGTAAACTAAGATAACCTCGAATGAAAATGTTCAGCGACAATGTAGAGGTACTGTCCCCTTTATGTAGTGATGTGGGAAGTTAGTGATTTCTATGCTGGAAACCACGGATTGTATCCAAAAGTCTGGGTTATTTTATCCGAGACGCACTTCCTGAAGACGCTGTTGAAAAGCTCAATCTAAATCACAGCGAAAATGTTCTTTTTGAACAAGTGTTGGTCAAGATTTGAATACAATCTCCCTCGTCTATGCACCTTACAAGAAGTTGATGCTGTGTCCAAAAACTAGGCATACCATGTCTGCGATGTCGTTTTTTGCAAAGATGTCGAGGAAAGTGAGACTGTTAAAAGTGGTAAACTAAGATAACCTCATGATATACCTCGAATGAAAATGTTCAGCGACAATGTAGAGGCACTGTTGTAATGTAGTGATTTCTATGTTGGAAACCACGGATTGTATCTAAAAGTCTGGGTTATTTTATCCGACGCACTCCCCGATGAAGCTCAGAAGAAGAAGAAGTTACAATGTGCCCGAAAACTAGGCATACTTTTATCCATATCTGTGATCTTGTTGTCTGCAAAGATATTTCAAGTGGACCTATCATGCTATTTCTAGCCAATAGCATAGGTCTCAGATATATATAAATATATAAAAAACATGTCTATGAAGTGTTTTGCTCAAAATACCAAACAGATCTCCCATTCTAGCCATGCCTCATATCCCTCTATTTCACTTCCTGTTAAAAGCTTTAAAAAAAAGGAGGGGTCTGAGCTCACGCGGGACCCGGCAGCTACTGTCTAAACTAAATGCTGCCGTGATGAAACGCCATATCATGGATTATCAAGGATTCTCTCTGAAACAGTCTGGAGCTCAAAGGCTTTCTCTCTTGCCGGTTATACCACAAGGTGAGTTCCTTTTTACTTCCTGCTTCTTCACACACATGCTCTCCAGTACAGGTTAGCTCTGAGTGTTAGCGATGCTAATGTAAACACCGACCATATTACGTCCAAAACAGTCGGGCATTGTTTCTGATAGCAACGTTTCTGATTGGGCCGTGGGTCCACATTTCAGATATTACGTCATATCGGACGCAAATCTGGATCAGCTCCGTTGTTCCCCGTTTTTAGAGATTTGGGTACGGAGGAAAAGAGAGAGGGTTTTATTTTCTGACGCTGCGGGAGTTCCCCGACACACCGGGGACACATGTTGATGTAGATAAGACATCAACAAGTGCATTTTGCATGATAGGTCCCCTTTAAGAAAGTGAGACTTTTAGAAGTGTCAGCATTGCTTTTAAAAAAATTCCAGAGTTTTTAAGAATTTTCAGTGGATTTTGTTGATTGTTCAATAAAGCCGCAAAACCCTTTCTTGGCTACTCCAAATGGATCTTCTTGTGATTAAATAAGCAATGTTTCTGTCCAGCTTTAAGGCTTTCCTTCCTCTTGATCATCAACCCTTTTAAAAGATCCCCGCTAATCCAACAATGAATGTCTTCGGTGAAAGAACTGAAGCTGTATCACCTCACGTTCTGCTGCATTACTCCTTTTCTTTTACCTTCAATACTCACAATTTCTGACACTTACAAATTGATTTTCCCTCGCTGCCTCCGAGCCTCTTTGCTCGACTGCACAAAAGGAGTGGCGGGATTGGATCTGTAACAGTGATTTATCTCCAACATGCATTTAAATTGTCACCTGCAGATGACACCAGAAATGTCAAGGCTCTCTCTTTTGGCCCCGTCTCTATTTCCTGTCAGCTTCGTGAACAACGGAGGCTCGTCTGAGATGAAGGGCTAATTGGATTGCCATATTTTCACACAGGAGAATACAAGTGTTAGCGATAAAAGGGCTTCACACAGTGGCCTTGTTTGACTTCCTTTTTTCTCCTGCTTAATCCCCTTCTTGGTCCACTGAGATTTTTCTTTTTTACGTGCGACCAGCCGGAGTTTAAGCCCTAATCTCTTCCTCAGTATATGAAAAGAAACCAGCTATCACTCCTTTGGTTTTCTCCTTCCTCTAATTCAGATCAATTCTCTCACACCGTCCACTCTCTGCTACCCAGGGAACTTTCTGTTGCTTCTGGATTTTCTGAGAGCTATAAATCATGTTTTACAGCTACATGGAGGGCTATATAATCTCTGCCAACGCCCTTCTCACACACACACACACACACACACACACACACACACACACACACACACACACACACACACACACACACACACACACACACACACACACACACACACACACACACACACACACACACACACACACACACACCATGTATACATCACTTCAGGGGACATTACATTGACTCACATGCATTTCCTGGAGACTTATCCTAACCTTAACCATAACCAACACATGCCTTACCCGTAACCAAGTCTTCACCCTAAAATGAATGACTCCCCTCATGGGGACTTCCAATTTGTCCCCATAAGGGAGGCGAGCCCCCACACGTGACTGTGAAACAGATTTAGGTCCCCACAAGTATAGTAATACTAGGCCACACACACACACACACACACACACACACACACACACACACACACACACACACACACACACAGACCTCTGGGACGTCAGTAGAGGCTGTATAGATTGAGTTGTTGCCTCTACTGTAAATGAGTGAGTCAGAGGAACCCTAGCTTACTGTGAATTGAAGTAAGTGTTTATTTATATGTGATAATATCTGTGTGTGCATTCTTAAAGGGGGTCCTATTCTGCTTTTGGGGGGTTTTGTTCTTCCCTGTAGTGTGCTATATAGGTTTTTGTGCATGTAAATGGTCTGCAAAGGCTAAAATGTGATAGGCTAAGGGGCGGGACATCTCTAAGCAGGTTGACCAATCACAACAGAGCCGGCCAGCTAACCAATCAGAGCAGACTGGGCTCTGGTTTCAGACAGAGAGTATGAGAAAAATAAAGAACTTTTTGAACATTAAAGCATGGAGACATGTCACAGGAGAGACACTACATACTGATATCGACATCAAAATGAACATGCCGTCTTATATGTCATTGTTTGCCTCACCTCAGTTCCTCTTCTCCAGAACTTATTTGCATGAACCAATCAGAGTGATGTCTAGGCTCGAATGCCGAATTGATATTCTGTTGTGTCCGGGCCTCAACCAGCAGCTTCTAAGAAAATGGTCTTTCAGAAGTTTTCAGCTTTTTTGTTGTTCGGCAGCTGATCGATGGTACCTGTTGTCATGACAATGTTCATATAATCATTTCAATAATATATATAGATGATGTCTTATACTCTGATTGCCTATTTTTTGTCCTATATGTGTTCAACAGAGACATAGGATTTACCTTTCAGGAAGGGCAAAAGGTGGATTTGCAAATGGTTAAGAACTGGGGGGTTTTATGGTTTACTGATGGGGATGTTTAGATGATGCCTAAAATAATTGATGGGTGTTTTCTCTACTATATAATGTGACTGTAAGCTGTGTTCAGGGTGCAGAACTTCTCGGCTCATAGAGAAAATCCTGGCCACACACTGGGTCTTTTGGCCTCAGAGGATCGTCACACATCCTCCGTCAGCAGCCGCTCTGCAGGTGGGAGTCCGGAGGGGGAATCTCCTCCTGCGTCAGCGAAAGGACTCGTGATAAACCAGGTTTATAGGCGGGGGGGGGGGGGGGGGTACACAATAACTGGCCGATTACGAAGTCTGAATATGGGGGTTGTTGTCACCACGGGGGGCTGTTATCAGACAGAAACATGGCTGCTGCAAATGCTGGAAGATTAAGACAGAAAGTGAGGAGGAGCAGCATGCCTGGGTGAAGTGTCCTTGAGCACAGCTCTTCAGGGTCATTGATAGTGTTGGTCTCCTTGTTTTGAACCTGATCTCTGACTCCTATGAAGGGGTTAGACCTATAACTGAAATGTTTAGGAATACTTCAAACCTGTCAATAATGTGCAATATATATATATGCCGTTAATAACTGCAATATATACCACGCTGCTACATCTTCAAAAGTGGTGGGGCACAAAACACTTAGATGTCTATAAGCTTCTGCAGTGAGGTTCATGGCTGGTGAGGCACTGGCACCGACTCTTCAGGTTTACAAATATTATATTTTGACCTAAATCAAAATATAATATTATTTTCAAAAGCTTTTTTTGTCTGATGCTTCAATTAATTTCAAACAGACAGTTCAACAGAAGGATACCCAAAAAATGTAATTTTATCATTTACATATTGAATTGTTCTCTCTTAGTAAGATCCCATTTTCAATACAATTGCGGTCTTTCCTTGACATGAAGATTAAGTCCATTTGCCTATCCTTCTGGACAAAAATCTCTATTACTTTTTTTGTAAAAGTCCTCCTTATGTTCTTGTAGTTTCAAAAGTCTATCATAAATCTAATCTAATCAATAGATTTATGATTCGAAACTTATAAAAGTAGGGTAGACATGTGGATATTATCCGGCTGAACAAAACGTGCATTTATCTAACAGGTTTGTTTCCCACAGATCTTAATTTGAGCTATTTTCTAAAATCCTATGGAGAAATCTCATTGCTTTTTTGTCGAGGGAAGCCATGCGCAGCTTACTTCCGGGTTTTAGGACTGCAGCTCTCTCGTCTCCTCTTCACACACCACACTTTTCGCGGCACACGTACTTACAGCCAATCAGCTCTGAATGATGTGAGATGACGTATGGTGGGGATGGCAGCTCTATGCCCCTATGGTCATTATTTTTTTACCACACACATTAAATAGGAAAATATTCTGAGCATGCGCAGTGTAGTTTTTACAGTCACCATTGACTTAGGATCCTGTGCCCCACCTGCCCCTAATGACCAGTCGCCACTGGTTGTTCGTAAAATATGTAGATGTCCAATGTCCTACATCAGACACTCCTAACGGTGTGTGTTAGCAGCTATAAGCCTGTCTGATAATATACATCCATGTTTCCTTGCATTATTTCCTCACACGATCAAACGTTGTGTAGCTGATGTGTTTCTTTCTTTGCTCTGTGATACAGCAGTATATCCATGTTAACCTTTTTGTTGTCTTCCTGTCAAACGTGCAACTTTTGACTGTTTAGAAAGCATATAAACCATAACTAAAATCTGTGTTACACCTTTTAACCAATTTAATTCTGACTTTTTACCACAAGTTTCACTTTTTAAGGTTGTTTTTGGAGGCAAATAGACAAAAGAACCCTAACCTGTCACGATCCTAATGTTATGTCACGTTTTTAGTTTAGTCTGTCTTGTTTTGGGTGTTATTTTGTAATTCTGTTCTCCCTGTCTCTTGTCTTCCTTCCTGTGTTTTTCCTCCTGTGTCTGATTGTCTAATTGTGTTCACCTGTTGCCCTTGTGTTTCTACCTCCTTTGCCCAGCTGTTTCTTGTCCCTTGATTACCCCTCTCTGTATTTACTCTTGTCTTTTCCTGTGTTCCCCTGAGGGTTCATTGTTTGTCTCTCCCGTCTCCCTCCATGTAGGTCACGGTCAGTTTTGTGTGTTTATGCTACCTTGTGCTATCTATGTTTTCGATTCTTGCCATGTTTATGTTCATCAGCTTTTAAATAAAGCTCACTTTTGTTTCTAGACCTTTTACCTGTTTTGTAGTCTGCATTTGGGTCCTACCTTTTCCGCGATCTTAACAGTAGTGATGGCGAGATGAAGCCTTATGAAGCTTTCCAGCCAATTGGTTCGCAAAAGGGTTCATCTCATGAGGCTTCATCGTGGGCTTCATTTGAACACAAACCCCCTGTTGGTCAAAGTGTGTAAAACAGGCAGATTGGACATCTCAACAGTGTGCTCTATCTCATACCGAGTTCCCATTGAGTAAAGCCTTAGAATAACTCTAAACAACGAACATTAAATCATATTTTCATGTCAACAATATTGTTTTTATTCCAGTTTAATGATTGTGATTGAAAATCCTAAGGAGGCTGGTAAACATTACAAAGAGGGATTTGTATTCCATAATAATATTCGTAAACTTAACCATGTTGTAGCCGGAGAAAGGCTAAACCATATCAAAGAATACATTTATATACATTATCTCATTTAGCTGTAGCTTTTATAAACAACAAAAAATACGTATTGACGAATCGTTGAACCAGGGACCCTGTGATCGTGAGTCAACTGCTTTCCAGCTGAGCCACAGCACACACGCCGAATCTCCCTGAAAACACTGCAACATATTTATTCCTGTATTTATTGATGTTTTTATTCCTACATTTATTTATGCTTGTATCTATTTATACTTTTGACATGTTCCGACCTCAATATAAGTGAGGGTCTGAGCTCTCTTGATTCCATCGTGTCCGCACCGGGCCCGGGTACAGGAGGGGTAATATCGTTCTTAGTATTCTTTCACACACACATACGGGTTTTGGGCCGAGGGCGACACCGTACTTCCGGTATCCACCATTTCACACGAGGTGCAAGCAGAATATCATAGTCTATTGCCTTAATCAATATATAGTCAACTCTAAAATACCACATATATGCATTGGCATGATAATATTATTGTGACAAGTGGGGTATTCACCTGGTGTTTCCAGAAATTAGACGTAGATGCTGCCAAAATCGACCGAAGGCCACTTTCGAGAGTCGTTTTTCCATACATCTGCAGGCAGTCTGTAAGGGCAATCGGACAACCCACACAGCTCTAGTTTACGCTGGTAACGACCTAGAGCACACCCCTCAAGTCCAGAGATGTAATCCGAAGACATGCAGCGATTTCTTCGGTCGTTAATTCAGGAAAAAAAACTAGTGCGCTCTGCCTGGCAGCGTTAGCTAGCTGTTTATATTAGCACCTCCAGGATATTAGCACCTCCAGGAAAATGGCGTATTTCTATATAGATATATGGCGCACGTTGCATTGTGGGTAGCTCATGACGTCACTGAGGGGTGAAAGAATACATCCATGGGTAATATGAGCGTTGTGGTTCAACGGTTCAACCGATCTGAATCGCTTCGTGAAGCAGTCACGTGGTGTCGACAGGCAGCGAGGCTTCGTTTGTCATCGATGACGTCACTGGCCCAAAACGATACAAGCCTCGATACAAGGTTCACAAAAAATCAACTCCTGAACAACAACAAAAAGCCCGCGTTTTATCCAGTTTGTACACAACGATGGAGAAACTTAACAAGCAGCAGTGGTCCACTGAAGAGACCAGCTACCTACTGGGAATCTGGTCTTGGAAGAGGTACAGAGGAAGCTGGAGCACAATCGGCCATTGTTGTTGTTGTCAGTGTCAGCTGTGAGGTGTTTCCGCGCGGTTTGGCTTTATGAAGCAGGCACGTAAACGGTTACGTCATGACGCAAACGATGACGCAGCACCAGTCTGACTCTGGGCGGTGTGAAAAGAGCCGGAGCTAAACTGAAGAACCGGTTCTGAACCTGAAAAGCTCTAGGCATGGAGCTTGAACCGGAGTTGCGTTGGTGTGAATGAGGTATGAGTCTGCTTTTGTGCTTCCCCCCCCCCACCCCGCTCTCTGTAATCCACCTTTCCATGTCACTGCCATAATTGCAGAGTGAGATAATTGTTTACATCAACCTGATCTCACCAGAATGCGTGACTCCACCACGACTCCTTAATACCACATTGCGTGGTGGAGTCACTAACTTTGTTACATTTACGTGTCGGCACCACGCAAACAACCCCAATGTAAAGTGAATGAGGCTCCTTGGTCCAACCTGATCTCACCAGAATGCGTGACACACAATGCACTGTTTTTTGAGAACAAAAATTGGTAACTAATGCACCATAATAGGCCTACATTCTGACGAAAAATACAAATGATTATGAATACAAATAAAATAAAAGAAGCCTCCCGTGAGTTACTACAAGCTATAAAGTAGATTTAAAAAACGTTTTATAGAATACAAAGCTCACTGCAGGACGTTGTAGAAATGCGTGTGTGCACCACGACAAAGGAGCCTCATTCACTTTACATTGGGGTTGTTTGCGTGGTGCCGACACGTAAATGTAACAAAGTTCGTGACTCCACCAGCAATGTGGTGTTAAGGAGTCGTGGTGGAGTCACGCAATGTGGTGAGATCAGGTTGGTTTACATACCGCAGGACACAGGAGCGGACAATAGAGGCCTGTGTGACAGAGGAAAAAAGAAAAAGTCCCTCTCTGGTCCTCAGGCGACCTTCAGAGGAAAGTGAAGAGTTCATGTGGCTGCACACTTTATTGGATTGATGACAGATGATGCGTTAATGACTGCAGCATGTGATCGTTTCTCCCTCTGCGTGTTCAGGCTTTACGTAACAGTGGTCAGCAAAAGCAAAGCTACATGATATGCTTTCTGATGCAGAGTTTCAGAGAGCTTATGTTCTGCTAATTAGGAAAGGAGGGTGCTTTTTGAACTGGCTGAGGCTGAGATTTAAGCAGTTTGAGAGTCACAGGTTGCATCATCAGTCTTTTGATTTACCCAGCTTTATCTGTTCTTCATTACTTTGGTTTTACTTTACCAACGGTACGTGACTGCCGTAAATATGTACTAAGTGCGCCACACTTAACTCTTATCCACAAACATTTACCCTCGTCAAGGCTACTCCCAAACAGTGGCGTAGCATGCACGTCTGGCCCACCCACAGCCAATCAGCGCTTCATAGCGCAGAGCCGGGAAGCCCAGAAGGAAGTGCCACAAACTGCAGTTCATCTAGTGGCCGACAGGGGATGGATGCAAAAAGGAGCAATTCCCATAGACCTCCATGTTAAAATGCCCAACTTTACAGCAGAAATAAACATGTTTCTAGCCTGGATCCAATAAAACGTATTCTGGATATAGTTAGATTCCACCTTCATGACAATGGAATAGGGAGTGCATTTTTTTACCGTGAGTTTTTATAGCAAGTAAAGTAACTTTTGCCGTGAGTGAATGAGCGAGGCAGTTTACACACACGCAGCTGCTACATGCAGCAACACACACACACACACACGGAGGAGATGGCGGAGAGAACGCGCTCCGAGGTGTGGTTAAACTATAGCCGTCTCGAGGTGGACAATGCTCGTTGCCAAGAGAGTTTAGCATGTAAGGGCGGTAACACGAGCAATTTGTCTAAACATTTATCAAAAGTGCTCCACATCCAGAGGAATGCACCGGGTTCCACTGTCTTTCTAGCAGCTCTGTAGCCCCGTCCACGAATAACGTTTCCACGTCAGGTGTTATGTATGCTAGCAGTAACACACAGAGTTAACTACATTATACAAGCATGGGTTAATGATTAGAGGAAACAGAGTTACTCTTTATTTTGTTAAAGTTTCAGCTATTCTGTCATCACATTATTTAATACGATTTGTTAAAACATTGTTGTTTCTTTTGATGTGAAATATTATGTATTCAATTAAATAAAAAGCAATGTTAGTTTTGTTCACAATTTGTTTAGTTAGTTTGCCTTATTTTTTTCTCCAAAAGTACCGTTAAAGGACCGGATCGATAAGACATAGACATACTTTATTGTCATTTCAACAAGACACAGAGTGTACTATTAAAACGAAATGTCGTTGTACTGGCTTACAGGAACAGGACAATATAAAAACTTGCTAAAATTGTACATATAAATAAATAATAGTGACGTGGTGCTGATAAAATTAAAGATAAAGTGTGCGTTTAAAATATAAAGACTTACTATACATATAAATAAAATAGACATACTATATAACAAGTGCTCTTTACACAGCGTAATGTAATCTTTATGTTACTGGTCTTCTTGCTGTTCAGCAGTCTGATGGCTTGGGGGAAAAAGCTATTGCAGAATCTGGCTGTTCTGCTCTTAATGCTGCGGAACCTCTTGCTGGAGGGCAGCAGGGAGAACAGAGCAAGGTGAGGATGAGTGGGGTCTTTCAAAATGTTCCGGGCTTTTGTCAGGGAGCGTTTCTGAGCGGTGTCTCTGATGGGAGGGAGAGAAACTCCGATGATCTTCTCTGCTGTCCTGACCACTCTCTGCAGAGACTTCCAGTCTTTGGCGTTGCAGTCTCTCGACCAGATGGAGATGGTCAGCACGCTCTCTATGGTTCCTCTGTAGAACGTGGTGAGGATGGGAGGGGGGAGCTGTGCAGGAAGTGTAGGCGCTGCTGTGCCTTCTTAAATAGTGATGTTGTGTGAGTGGACCAGGTCAGACTGCTTGTGATATGCACCCCCAGGAACTTGGTGCTGCCTGTAGTCTTCACTGCTGTGCCGTTGATGTGGAGTGGTGGGTGACAGTGCTTGTTGTTCCTGAAGTCGACAATGATTTCTTTTGTTTTATCGACATTCAGGATCAGGTTGTTGGTGTTACACCAGTCTGTTCACCTCCTCCATGTAGGCCTGTTCGTTGTTGTCCCTGATGAGTCCCACCACTGTTGTATCGTCCTCGTACTTTATGATGTGGTTGGTACTGAACCTGGAGCATAAACATAAGAGCTATCGATAAAAGTAGTAGTACTGTTAAAGCCTTAACGATACCCATCCCTATGTGGATGTCAGTTTTACACACATTCTGAGGCCGCCGTGCCTATGTTTTTTGTTTTCACTGCTAATTTATGCTTATGTTCTATTAGTGCATTAAAAAATCATTAAAATCATTAATGAAGTTTCAGCTCAGACCCCACGCTTAATATGTCTCCCCCTGGCCCACCTACATTTCTCCAGGCCCACCCACACAATAATTCCTGGCTACGCCACTGCTCCCAAACAGTCAGCTGTGCGCTCCATTTGCGAAATACTACCTCCGAATTTACTAGGTTCAACCAACGAGCCCCCATATGTTACAACCCGGCTCTTGGGCTGCAACAAAAAGCTGGGAGGCGAGACGAGGGGTCTGAAAGTATAATAATATCCTTTATTTGGTGGACAACAAGAAGACAGCCGCGACGCGAGGCTCACACGGGGAGTGTGCGAGAAGAATGAGAGACCTCCCGAAACGCGATGGGCCGTCTTGTAGCAGCTGCCCAGGTGCAGCTCGTCAGTCCACAATCATCCTGCAAACAAGGGGAGAGAGAGACCACGGCACGCCTAGTGGTGTGGAGGGGTCGGCACAATATTCATATAATATAACCTGCCATCGATCACCTAATTGTTGCCACTTTGATGCAGTGGAACAAGCTGTGTAAACACAACACAAGTATATATTAATACCTGGCAAAAGTTGTTATGGCAAACATGCAGTTGCCTTTTTAAACATTTGAGGCAACATAATTCATCTGTCACAGTCTACTATACATTTTATACTTTTTAATGCTGTTTTAATTCTATTTTGAGATGTTTAAATTCTTGTTTGTTTCTACTCTTTAATTTCAACATGCCTTGTTTTGTTGTTGTTTGGGATCAATAAAGTATCTTATCTTATCATTTATGGACATATTTCTGACCAAATGTGGTTCTTAAGTTGCTAAAAGCTTCACTGTCTTCATAACTTTCTTGGACTGTCTTTTTGTGCTCAGCAGCTAATAGTAAAGAAACAAATCCCCCCCCCAAAAGGTTGTCGTTTTTCAGATACTGTACTTCTACCTGAAGTCAAACTAAGCACCACAATGTGTTTTCTATGACCTTAAAATGTTTAGTTTCTGAAATGGATCGTTGTATAACATATTTTACTTCAAATTGAGATGATTTGGTGGATGTTAGGATGCTCCATACAACAGAACATTGTGAAAATGTATGCTTTTTCTTAAAGGGACAGTGTGTGCCTTAGCACTAGTACCTCTTTAAATGTACTGAAGGGCATTGCACACAATATGTCGGCTTTTAAAGATATGCATTGTCCAATTTCACACATTTTGCAAGACACTTCAGGGGCTCTTATGCTGTCTTTTAGTACATGTAGGAGCAATCAGATGCAACAATAAAAGGTTGTGTATACTATGTGTATGCTAGGTTTAGGACATTGAACAAAAAATACTTATTCATGCTCCACAGCATGAATAAGGGCGTGTTTGCCTGCTGTGTGTTACCTTAAACAGTCCATGTTATCAGGCTTCTTTGTCACATAATACACATTTAATATCGATTGTTAATTATTCATGTTACTTAGTATGCAGAGTGGATATTGCGGTCATTTGTTGTGGTAAAATCACCACACAGTGACGATAGAGCCCACTTCAGTGTAATAATCCTTCTTTCACACTGAGGGTCCATTAGTGTTAACGGCTCTCACAACGCAACGTGACAACGGACCAGACCAGTATGAATTTGGGCAAATTAGCCTGAAGGCGGCATGTGTGCATGGGATTTACTAAATGGTGTTTCCATAGCAACAGTGATTTCTTTCCCCCCACACTGCAGGTGATTATTGTGTGGCCGTCCAATCAGCCGTGGCCTACCTGATATTGGGGGTTTTGAAGGGGCTGCAAGGTTGTGTTTAGAATTAGTTTTTTTTATACAGCTTGGTCCGGTGAGAATGAACACATTTAAATGGCTATAAAAGCAGAGAAAATGCTAATTAAGTGCATAAAACAAGAGAATGTAGAGATATAATGCTTCAAGATTCCACCATGGGCTATAAAAAACAAAAAAAACAACCAGTATAAGTGTACATGTTTTGTTTTAAAATAACTTCCATGTGTGGAATCAATAAATAAATAAGATGAAAACCAGACATCAACACAAAAGTACCAAATCTAAAAATGCAATTAAAAATATATATATATATATTTTGGATGCCTATGGATACACCTGCTATTTGTTCATAACATTTGTATATAGGTTTATGCTACCCCAATCAAACTTTTGCATTATCATAGTGACATCCCAGGTTTATATTTCCAGCTTTCAAAATGTTTCGTTGTGCATGTTTCTGTTAATAATGTCATATTCAGCATCTGTTTTTATATTTTTTGCGCGATTTCGGTTCCAAAATGTTCATATAGTAGGCCTATGTCAAAAGGAAAAAAATAACTAACAGTTTGTATAGGTGAGGTGGTTTTAAAGAAATACCAAAACATTGACATTCTAAATGGGGTTTAGTAAGACAAGTCTAAAGGATGCGAAAACGGCCAAATTAGCCCAGGACTCTAAAGGGTTAATAATAATAATAGATTTAATTTGTTAGCGCTTTTACAGGTGCTCAAAGACGCTTTAAGACGTTAAGGCACTTCAATTGAATTAAATTGCGACAATGCAGCTGAAGCAAAGCATTTGTTTTAGTTCCAGATTAAAAGTGTACGATCAGATACTGTTCAAACATCAGTGCTAAAGGTTGGATTCACCTTTACTTAAACAAGTACACTTCCTTTTTGTTGTTATTGACCTGATGGGGGAGGAATAAGAGTGTCTTTAGATCAGTGTCTTCATCGAACTTGACTCGGAGCCAAAGCAGATCATTTACTCACCAACAGAGACTTCTAAGCGATTTGGTCTTGATTTGAGGTCGTTTTCAATGTACCATTCACAGAGTTATCAGGCCGCTGATGTCTGTCCCTGCAGCAGATTGATGGACTGTTGTTTCTAGTAAACAACAGTGCAGATTGTCCCAGGCTCTGATTGCAGACCAGCAGGAGGAAATACATTTCCGTTATACGTCTGGATATCTCTGGGTTTATTCCAAACGGGCATATGAACAAGCAGTAAAATGCTAAAGGAGATGTATTGACCTCGATAAGCAGGTTGTTGCAAATACGTTGTGGTGAAATGCACAGCAGATTGTATTTACTCAATGATGTGTTCAATGCAGTATTGTAGCCTTTTTTTATACCAACATTCATAAAGGAGGACTGATCTTTAAAATAACAACATAAACGTTTACCTTCGACATGATTATCTTTACTACAGTCCACTTAATTACTTCCACTCTCACTTAATTCTGGCTATTCATGCTCTGTGTGTGTTGACGTTGGATACATCTTAATGAATAATAACCTTTCCTACTTTTGAAATTGCACAAAACGACGAGGGAACAATCAAATACACTCCAACCCAGTTCATATCTCTTCATACAGCAAGTGAAAAACACTCGAGGTTTCAACCCTGGTCTCAAAAGCTATTGCTATGAACTTTTTTCCGATGATATTTGGCAATGTCGCCCTCCGGATGAATTGAAATAACTTCAGTGTCTCATCTCGCTCTATATCCTCAGGTTAACGACATCATTTCAATGACATTTTCATCAGTCTGAGACCCAGAGACTTCATTTAATGTGGACTGAGGCTGGAGCCCATCCCAGCACGCATTAAGGGGGATTACAACAACAACCTTTTCCTTCAGTGAGAGCAGCCACTTCTCCTCGGAGGATGTGTGTTTCCATCTGCAGCGGTTTGCAGTGTGAAGTCAAGAGTTCACATTTCGCCCCAACCTGCCCCGACTAGTTTAGTTTCCTGACCAGTAACGGAAACAATCTCTCTTCACCTGCCCATCAAATCCACTCTCTTCCTCTTCTCCTCTTCTTCCTCTCCGGGTGATTCACTGCCTCCTAATTGGTCATTTTACTGCCAACATCCTGGAGTATTTGACTCCATCCCTTGGCATGCCTCGACCTCCCATTTCACTTGTGGTGAGTTCTGTGACTGACCACATCTTTTGAACTTTGATCTTTATTTTCTATACTATTGTTGTTGCTTTTCCGACCGATCCAAATGTTTTTAAATTGCTCTCTGGTCTCATTTCCAAGCCGCAGAAGGACTCTGTCAGCACAGTTTTTAGTTACTGTTGCACAGGAAGATCACAAGCCCTTTGTCAAGACCGTAGAAGTACAAATCTGGTTCAAGACCTCCATCCATTCGTCATCAACAGTTCCAGTCAATCCTCTATTTAAATGCACAGTTAAATCCCAGGTCAAATGTACGTTGGAGGGTCTTGAGCAGGTTTAGATACATTTCTGACCTCCTGCTAAACTATTAACCATCCAGATCTCTCAGGTCTTCAGGGACTGGTCAGCTTTCTGTCCCCAGAGTCAGAACTAAACATGGAGAAGCATCGTTCAGTTATTATGCTCCAAACATCTGGAACACACTTCCAGAAACCTGCAGGTCCGCTGCAACTCTGACTACTTTTAAATCCAGCAAGAAGACTTTTCTTTTTGTCGCTGCTTTTAATTGAAACTGAGCCGTTGTGTTCATCAGTAAAGTGGAACTTCTGTGTGAACTATTCACATCTTAATGCACTGTAACTTTTTATTCATGTACTTTTTCTTTTAATGTTTCTTTTATTATCTTTTACTGTTTTTAAAAATGCCTTTGTCTGAATGTCTTTCATTTGTGTAAAGCACCTTGAATTGCCTTGTGTTGAAAGGTGCTATATAATTAAATTTGCCTTGCCTTGCCTTCTATTTAGTGATTGAATGTTAATTGTCTGTTTTTCTTCTTATTTTTTATCTCGTCTCAATATTAGTCCTTGTTGACGTTGCAAATGGAGCAGCTGGGATGCCACAGAAATGTCAGATCGTCAATCGTATCATATCCGGAATCAGTTAGTGTAGAAAGCAGGGATTCGATTCGCTCCCAGGCCAGCGTGGAGATTTAATCCCTCCATCTGGTCCTGGGTCTGCTCCTCGATCTCCTCCCAGCTGGATGATCCTGGAACACCTTCCTAGCCAGTTGGTATACTACTGAAATCATCTCAACTTCCTTTCGACACAAAAGGGGCAGCGACTCTACTCTGAGTCCCTCCTGGATCACTGAACTTCTAACCTTACCCCTAAGGGAGATGCCAGCAACCCCTTTCGGCTGCTTGTATCATCAGCTTTATTGAAGAGACTCAAGGTCTATTTTTTAAAAGACATACAACACTCAAATATGAATGAAAAAAGTAAAAGAAAAAATACTTTCCAAAATACAAATCCTGTAACAGTTCTTAGAATTTAGCAGCCAGGTATATATTACATATTAATGGCTTATGTATATAATGTAATGCTGTCAAAATTATCGCGTTAACGGCGGTAATTAATTTTTTGAATTAAATGCGTTCAAATATTTAACGCATGCTCAGAATGGCCCGCCCCATACATCCCACCAGTGGCAGCGCCAGGGTATGGCTGGGGTAGGCTACAGCCATACTAAGAAATGGCTTAGCCCCACCATGAAAAATGATGTTAAAGTAAGCAAAATAAAGTCTGCCAACTCGCGCGGAGTAAATTGCACAGACAGCAGTTAGTGAGATTGATTTCAGCAGCCACTCGTCTGGAAATACCGGTTTTGAAAACTTTTGTCACGTAGTGATCGTCTTCTCAATAGAACATCTTTGATAATGTCTTCTGGCCAATCAGAATCAAGATAACGGCGTGGTGTTGTTGCAGGAAGTCCCGACGGAGAATACCTTTGCGGTAGTACATCTCTATACATCGATACAACATTACGTGTTGATAGAAATCAACACGTAATGAAATAAGACCCCACGGTTTGATGATTGATAGGTGTGTGGGCTGTCTTTCATTTTGACACACAGAACAATGTTATATTAAACATAGATACTGTATGTTAAATGGATATATCCGCCTTCTTTCATTTATCTTTCCATTCCCACAACAATATACATAAAGAAATGGCATATTTTGGACATAGTTCGAATGGTGATTAATCATGATTAATTAATTTTTAAGCTGTGATTAATCTGATTAAAATTTGTAATCGTTTGACAGCCCTAATATAATGTAATGTTGCACATAGCACATATTGCACATAGTATGATGGTATTTAACTGCAGCAAGTTACACAATTTACAAGATACAAAAAAAACACACCTTGTAACGGTTCTAAGGATTAGCAGCCAGTTATAGGTATCGTACAGAACTGAGACACGGATTTGAAAGCAGCATGATCACTAAATGATGAGAAACATTCAATCGACAGATGCATTTGTACATCAGATTTCTCGAGAGCATGGAACGTGTTGACTCGTGCGTTACAAAACATTTCACTAGCACTGCACCACCTTGGTTTTCTAAGCAGTACACGCAAACAGTCATTATAAGCAACCTGGAGCTTCTGGAGGCTCGTCTGGAGTACAATAAGCTCTAAAGAGGTTCACCTTAACCTTATCTGAACACTAATACCTCATTCACACCAACGGTGTTTCCGGGCCGGTTCGGAGCTGGAGCTTGAAAAGCACCGGGTTTTCCTGTTCACACCGCAGCGGAGCAGCCTCTTAGCTCCGGAATCCGGTTCGTTTCAAGCACCAAAAAATTGTCCGGCCAGAGCAAAAGCACCACATACGTCACGCTTACGTCGAGGCGGGGGCAGAGACAGATCAACTCCTGAACAACAACAAAAAGCCCGCGTTTTATCCAGTTTGTACAACGATGGAGAAACTTAACAAGAGTTTCAGTGTTTCTGCCATAGACTGTATATATAAAGGTTTCTGCTCATAGTGAAGCAACGTGTCTGCGTGTTAAGGTGGAACCTGAGCATTCACGTTGATCACCTCTCATTATAACTCATTATAAATCTATAAAACTATAAATATTAAACTTTACTTCACGTGTTCATTTGAGAACAGCTGTTACATACCTGGGTGAAGGTTACAGTTCATTTAAATGAAAGATACAACGTTACTCCACACTCATGGTTCAGTCCACCTTAAGAAATAAGACCGACCTCGGAAGCAGTTGTGTTTTAAAAAAACCTTTATTGACACGAGTACACTTTTTTATAAGAATATAACTAAACCACAGAAATGACTCTGGAAAAGCTGCAGATAGAGCCATAAGAAATTAATGCAACTGATTTCATCCGCGCGGTTTGGCTTTATGAAGCAGGCACGCAAACGGTTACGTCATGACGCAAACGATGACGCAACGACGCAGCACTAGTCGGACTCTGGGCGGTGTGAAAAGAGCCAGAGCTAAACCGAAGAACTGGTTCTGAACCTGAAAAGCTCTAGCACGGAGCTTGAACCGGAGTTGCGTTGGTGTGAATGAGGTACAAGAGAAGTCTCTGTGAGGATGTGTCCCAGATACTTAGTTTCACAGCAAACAGACGGCATCTTCCCTGACAGATAGACAAGTGGAAAAACAAGGTTCTTATGTGGTTGTATGTGCGCAATATTGTTCTTTTAGTCACAGTTAAGAGTAGGAACGAAGAAGAACCGGTAGATCGAGAACGTTGCCTTCTTTCTAAGCTTTCTCTTCACCTCAAGCTCCTGCTGCTCCATTTTTCTGGCCCATCTCACACTCTATTGTTCCCTCACTCGAGAAAAAGACCCTGAGAAACTCCTTCACCTAAAGTAAGGACTCATTCCCTACTTGGAGCCGAAAACAATTCCCTCGTGCTGAGAGATGCTGATCCTCATAACAGCCGATTCACACTCTGAAACTGATCCACTGACGACAGATCATCTGGATCAACACTTCACATCCGTCATTCTTTCTCCGAATTGGCGGCAGAAATGAGTCGCCACTTTGCGCTTAGTTTGATCAGGGCAAATAGAAGATCTCTGTCTGAACCATTGTCTCAGATGTGTGCAGGTTCAGATCAAACCGCAGCCCTTCTGACCTTTTAGTTTGCTTTGTGAGAAAGTTCGATGGGTCTCTTGTGCCTTTTGCCTCTGTACAAACACTTCAGAGGGAAAGCTGGACATTAATGGTATCTGCGGTTCCCCATGCTGTTGACATTGGGCTGCCAGGAAGGAATCAGTTGAATGGTTTCTCTTCTTTGTCGACTCCACTGTCAGTGATTGAGAGTGGCAGTTTCGATGGTCGAGGCTTTTTGTTTGAATTTACGTCCGCTGAAAGCTCTGTTTTTACGGCGCTGCTTGGGTTTATGTGCAGCCGCTGTGCTTACAGCTATAATCAGCTTGTAAACTTTGGCAACATTGCGAGGTTGATTAACGTCTAACACCTTGGTCGTTATTGCATGTCATTTACTGAAAACTGCCGAACGAATAAATCACGTGTTTCCGATTTTCTTTGTGTCTAGAACTATGCAAACTCTTAACACTGCCTGTACAGTATGTGTCAGATCTTAACCGTGTAAATGCATATCTATAATGTCCAACCTATTCCTCAGGATACATAAAAGACTACAACAAGATAAAGAGTAACTTAAAGTAAGGCAAGGCAAGGCAAGGCAAGTTTATTTATATAGCACTTTTCAACACAAGGCAATTCAAAGTGCTTTACAAAAAATGAAAGAGATTAAGAAAATGGCATTTAAAATCAGTCATTAAAAAGAAAAGCTAATAAAATAAACATTAAAAGAAAAAATACATGGATAAAAGTTACAGTGCAGTTTAAGATATGAATAGTTCAATTAAAAGCAGCGACAAAAAGAAAAGTCTTCAGCCTGGATTTAAAAGTAGTCAGAGTTGCAGCGGACCTGCAGGTTTCTGGGAGTTTGTTCCAGATATTTGGAGCATAATAACTGAACGCTGCTTTACCATGTTTAGTTCTGACTCTGGGGACAGAAAGCTGACCAGTCCCTGAAGACCTGAGAGATCTGGATGGTTCATAATTTAGCAGGAGGTCAGAAATGTATTTTGGGCCTAAACCATTCAGTGCTTTATAAACCAGCAGCAGTATTTTGAAATCTATTCTGTGACACACAGGAAGCCAGTGTAAAGACTTCAGAACAGGAGTGATGTGATCCACTTTCTTAGTGTTAGTGAGGACTCGAGCAGCAGCGTTCTGAATTAGCTGCAGCTTCCTAATAGATTTTTTAGTGAGACCTGTGAAGACACCATTGCAGTAGTCCAGTCTACTGAAGATAAAAGCATGGACAAGTTTTTCCAAATCCTGCTGTGACATTAGTCTTTTAATCCTAGATATATTCTTTAGGTGATAGTAGGCTGATTTAGTAACAGTTTTAATGTGACTGTTGAAACTCAGGTCAGAGTCCATGACTACACCTAGATTTCTGGCTTTATCTGTTGTTTTGAACATTGCACACTGAAGCTCAGCGCTAACTTTTATACGTTCTGCCTTGGCTCCAAAAACCATTACCTCAGTTTTATCTTTGTTTAATTGGAGAAAGTTCTGACACATCCAGTCATTGATTTGTTCAATGCACTTACTCAGTGTTTGAATTGGAGCATAGTCTCCTGGTGAAATTGTTACGTAAATTTGTGTGTCATCTGCATAGCTATGGTAACTTATTTTGTTGTTCTTCATTATCTGAGCCAGTGGTAGCATGTAGATGTTAAAGAGAAGAGGCCCCAAGATGGAGCCTTGAGGAACCCCACATGTCATATTTGTCAACTCAGATGTGTATTTACCTATAGAAACAAAGTTGTTTCTGTCCTTTAAGTAGGATTCAAACCAATTCAGAACTGTTTCCGAAAGTCCCACCCAGTTCTCCAGTCGGTCTAGTAATATGCTGTGGTCAACAGTGTCAAACGCAGCACTGAGATCTAATAATACTAACACTGAAGTTCTGCCACTGTCTGTGTTTAAGTGGATGTCATTAAAGACCTTTACAAGAGCAGTCTCAGTGCTGTGGTTTGGACGAAAGCCTGACTGGAACACATCATAACAGTTATTTAAATGCAAGAAATTACTCAACTGTTGAAAAACAACTTTTTCAATGATTTTACCTAGAAATGGGAGGTTTGATATGGGCCTGTAATTGTTCATTACTGAAGCATCTAGATTATTCTTTTTTAAGAGCGGTTTAATGACTGCAGTTTTCAGGGCCTGTGGAAAAATACCTGAGTGAAGAGATTTGTTTACTATATGAAGTAGATCTGAGGCCATGCAAGGCAAAACATCTTTGAAAAATCCTGTTGGAATAATATCAAGGCAGCAGGAGGAGGATTTCAGAAGTTGAATAATGTCCTCTAGGTTTTTATCATTAATCTGATGGAATTGTGTCATGATGTCTGAATTGATGTTAAGTGGAGATAGGGACAACACATTTACTGTTCCTGATGCAGAGGCACTGACTGCTTGTCTGATTTTCTGAATTTTGTCAGTGAAAAAGGAGGCAAAATCATTGCACGCCCTGGTGGATAGAAATTCAGAGGCTACTGACACTGGGGGGTTAGTTAGTCTGTCGACGGTAGCAAACAAGGCACGTGCGTTGTTTTTGTTTTTGGTAATGATGTCAGAGAAGAACGATTGTCGTGCGTTTTTCAATTCCAAATTATAGAGGCCAAGTCTCTCTTTATAGATTTCAAAGTGAACCTGGAGATTTGTTTTTCGCCACCTGCGTTCAGCTTTTCGACATTCTCTTTTTTCTGTTTTCACGGTCATGGCCTTTCTCCATGGAGATATTTTCTTGCCAGACACTTCCTTTACCTTAGTTGGAGCAATGGCATCTATAACATTTTTAATTTTTGAATTAAAATGATCTACTAGCTCATTTACTGAGATGTTGGCAGGGGCAAGTGTGGAAGAGAAATTCTGAGTAAACATTTCCCTAGTGTTTTCAGTTAAATATCGCTTTGTGGTTACCTCTTTTTGAACATTTTTGTGAACAGAAATAGAGCTCTCAAAGAAAACACAGGAATGGTCAGAGAGTGCAACATCAGTCACCACAACATCAGAGATATTCAGACCCTTTGAGATAATTAAGTCCAGAGTGTGCCCCTTATTGTGCGTGGGCTCCGTCACATGCTGAGTCAGTCCATAGCTATCAAGAACACAAAACAGTTCTTTAGCCCCTCTGTCCTGGGGGTTGTCAACATGGATGTTAAAATCACCAACAATGACTAGACGGTCAAAGTCAATACACACTATAGACAGCAGTTCAGTAAAGTCATCAAAAAAGCTTGCACAGTATTTGGGTGGTCTATAGATATTTAGGAACAGAGCTCGAGAGGAGCATTTCAGCCGGAGGGCCACATATTCAAAAGAATCAAAGTTTCCATAAGATGTCTTCCTGCATTGAAGGGCATCATTGAACAGAATAGCAACTCCACCCCCTTTCTTATGCATTCTTTCCTGACTCATAAAACTGAAGTTGGGAGGGGTTGATTCGATAAGAACAGCTGCACTGTTATTTTGTTCAATCCAAGTTTCTGTTAAAAACATAAAATCGAGATTGTGCTCAGTGATAAAATCATTGATTAAAAATGTTTTTCCTGCTAAAGACCTGACATTTAATAAAGCTAGTTTAAGTTTGTTAAACACACTATCAGTCATGTTTTTTGTAACAAGCTGTGGCTGACATGCAATCACTGCTAAATTAGATACACTCACACAAACGTTTGAGCGCTTCCTGTTTCTATGATTCACCGCTCTTAATCTATTACCTATCAACACAGATATCGGCAAAGCTACTGGCAGGCAGGGCCCCGACATGTCCTTGAAAGAGTAGAAACCAACACCACATGACTTCTACAAAACCTACAGAGTGGGTTTTTTCTAAGCATGCCTTGCTCAGTGGCTGGCACGGCTAAGCAATGTCAAATAATTGATTTCAAAATACTGCTGCTGGTTTGTTACAGCCGCTGCTTTCCTTGTGCCATTAACTCTGTTTGTGTGTGTATATGTAAATGAGCTGTGCAGTTCCTCTGATGTCATTGGCCGTCCAGTCCTCGCAACATCCGAGGTGATTGGATTGACGTCATCCAATCCCCGCCCGCTTCTGCCACGTCATCCGGGGGAGGAGTACAAAGGCCGGGCAAGGACATCATTCTAGAGCAGGGGTGTCAAACTCAATTTCATCGCGGGCCACATTCGCATAAAGGTTGCACTCAAAGGGCCGGTTGTAACTATATAAATATATAATATATATATATAAAATAATGTATTCTATTACATTATTGCCTCTGAATTGGATTATTATCGGATAGGATAATAATTTAGTAACTAACTACGTCTGAAAGCAGAAGTCCAGGGCAAATCATTGCAAGTCTCTTCAGTGCGCATGTCACAAAACGAGATGCATTGTGGGACATGTAGTTTATGGGCAACCTGCTTCTGTAAAGTGGCATGTAACCTTATGATGAACGTATTATATTCTTTGCAAGCTCTTGCGGGGCCACCTAAAATAAAGTCGCGGGCCGGATTTGGCCCCCGGGCCTTGAGTTTGAGACCCCTGTTCTAGAGGCTCTGTATTGTGAGACAGACGCCTCCAGCCTCTCGTTGTGTTGCCGCCATATTCTGTGCTTTGTTAGACTGCTTAGCAGTGTGTCATAGTGTTCTGTGTTTAGTATAGTGTGTGTGTACCGCTTAGACCCAGGATAGATTAGCGCCTGTAGATCGGCAACAGCTGTGTTCTCGCACAGCCTCCTTTTGTTTGTTATTTTGTTCCACTTTAGAAGTGAGGTATTTTCTTTCCTTTTGTATATTACCCGTTGTGGGATAATACTGGGCAACTCTCTTTTGGAGTTCTCCTTTTGTTAAATAGCAACAGTTTGGCCCTTTGTTTGTCCCAGGCTGTTTGTGTATATCATTTTGTTCAGTTATAGTTACAAATAAACCACTTGTAACTTATACCAATTCTACTCTGGTTGTGTTTCTTCCCTTTGGATCCCCTAGACCCAAAAGGGAACGTAATATGGTTCATAAAGCTTTGAATGGTTTAGGCCCAAAACACATTTTTGACCTCCTGCTAAATGATGAACCGTCCGGATCTCGCAGGTCTTCAGGTCTGTTTCTGAGTCAGAACTAAACATGGAGAAGTTATTCTGCTCCAAATATCTGGAACAAACTCCCAGAAACCTGCAGGTCCGCTGCAACTCTGACTACTTTTAAATCCAGGCTGAAGACTTTTCTTTCTGCTGCTGTTTTTTGTTGAAAGGTGCTATATAAATAAACTTGCCTTGCCTGAAGCTGTCGGACCACAGAGGAGACGCTGAACACGCCGTACAGCTCTCTGAATACAAATGCTCATGGAGAGTATTATGGGCTGGATGTGGAGCTCTTACGGCCCGTCCACACTACAGCTTCAAAAAAAGCTTGGAGCTGGGCGTGTCTGAAGCTCGACCAACAACCAATCACATGAATCTCCCGCCCCTGACATACAAGCAGCGGTTTGATTGGCTAGAGCTTGTACTGGCATATGATTTGATTGGCTGACGCTTCCACCGAAAGCTTCAGAAGCTTCAAAAGTTGAACATTGCTCAACTTTTGCAGCCTGAAACGCCAGGAAAGCTCCGCTCTGCTTCCCACAATGCAGTTCGGCGAAAAGTGACGTCACCCCATTCAAAGTGAATGGGCAGACGCGTTGGAAACCGTTTTTGAAGCTGTCGAAGCTGTAGTGTGGACGGGCCGTTAGACCACCCGAGGCGGTTTCAGATGTTTCCTGATGACCAGCTGATTGGCTAAATGATGTTTCCTTCGATTCTGAGGACTAGCAGTGCTAATAGAGTGGAGACTATGTGGTCATTCCAAGGTTGACTTGTCAATGCTTTTAGGTAAGAGGCTTTTGCCCTTTTTCCCGCCTAGTTCCAGTAGCAACTTGCCTCCTGCTGCTCTCTATGGACATCATACCTCCAGAGGCTTAAGGCTTATGGTACCTGCACCTAGAAAGGGAGGAACCAACAGGAGCTAAGGACTGCTGGTGGACTAATGTGTGTCCTTAGAGACAGGTTACTAGATTACTTTCCATTTTCACGGTGCCTCAAGTCTTGATGCTCCCACCCTGATATACTACCTAAGGAACTGTCTCTCTCTCTCCTCTCAATCGTCCCCCTATAACACCTCAATTGACTGCTTTTTCTGCTTCAGGGAAAGTTGTCTAACTCCAACCCCCCCTCCCCCCCCAAGAAACCAAGCAGGCGCCCCCCCTCCAGACAGGTGCAGAGGTCAAATAATGCTTTTTTTTATGAGGAGACTGCGGGCACACTGATGCTATCATATTGTCTGCAGAGATGCCTGCGGATATATGACGTTGTAAAGCAATACTCGTGAGATGAGACATTTCATGAGATAAGATGCACTTTATTGATCCCTGAGGGGGAACGCTCATCTCAACAGAGAAAGTATGAAGGGAGGGGCTTCAGGGGAGAAGTATATGAATTATTCTTAAGCGTACTAGTTTACATACCATTTTTTGGGTAACTTGTGTACTTTTATTCTATGTTGTTATTTTTACATTACATGTCACTAGTTAGACGCTTTTATCCAAAGCGACTTACATACTCAATACTGTGGACAATCCCCACAGGAGCAATTTGGGGTCTCAGGGACACAACGACATGCTGACTGCAGTGGGGTTTGAACCTGCTATCCTCTGATTCGAATTCCAGTACACCATCCACTGAGCCACAGCCTCCCATGGCTTTCATAATGTATTGTGTTTCTGGCGCTTCTTAACTTGTGCGGCCATTTCATCTTTTATGATTCGTATGATGTTTTAATGCTTTGTCGAGCACTTTGTGACGATGTCTGGGAAAAGCGCTTTATAAATAAATGTTACTTACTTTCAGCTGCTCACTTCAGTCTAATGTAAGCATTACACATGCACAAATACCTTCCTGCTTTCGTCTTTCATGTTTCAAATCATGGGAAACCGGAGTTTTATTCTCACTCTTTAGTCATTTAGATTGTTTCCCAACAAAAACCAAGAATCATTCATTTGATATGAATTGCATTGAAATCTGAGACGCAGGTGATGATAAACATGTCTGTAACCATGCTGCCACATTTGAGTTTGAGGGTCTGAATTACGTTTTTGTATTTCGTAGTTTGTGTCCCAGCTGTCGATCAGCTGTGCGCAGCGTCTCCACTGCAGCCTGTTTTATTTTATTTATCCTTTATTTATCCAGGAATGTCCCATTGAGATACAAGATCTCTTCTTCCAGGGAGTCCTGACCAACACGGCACACAACAAGTTTCAACATAAACATAGCCTGTGCGTCTCAACCCCCCCCCTCCCGCAGCAGTGGCGGTGCCAGAGTATTTTTGTTGGGTAATCTATGGTAGGGCTAACCCATACAGTGGTGGGGCTCAAGTCAGTATTGTGTATTTCTAACTATACAAAGTTTTGGAATGAAGCCAACAAGATTTGTGAGCTAAATCCAATGCTAATACATCCCAGATCACATTAAGACTGCTCTGAAAAATGTGTATTATGTTTTTTAAGTGTCTTTGGTTTTGGGGTCTGATTTATCGTTTCATCCTGTCTCTCTGCTCGTATCGATGTTTTCAGCAGCAACAGGCAACGTCTACCTGCACACAATAAATCAGAAGCTAGCTGGTGCACCTTGTGGAGCATTCAGCTGCTAAAGCGTTCTATATCTCACTCAGGACTTGTGGTTTATTACACTTTCAGTCCGTCAGGTTGAAACGAATGAATGATAATGTTGCTCTGTGTCTCAGTGTAATCAAGCCACATCAAAAAAGTATCCTAATCTTTGTATTTGTTTGAGTCCTCCGACTTGTCCATACCTTTTTGGATGTGCATGCTCTCATCTCGCATCTTATCATAAGCCTATGTTCACTCCTACATGGCAAGACAATCACACATTCCTGCAGAAATATTGCGTGCAGAGCTTTGTCTTCATGGCGGGCTGCTGGCTGAAATGTCACTCCCTTAGAGAAATATACGAGTTTCATGAAGGAGGCGCACATGTTTTCTCTCTTTTGTATTCCTTCCTCCTCACTGCTTCCTACATGCAGGCCTTGTCTTTCTTTGTGTGGCGTTCAGTCTGAATGGAACATGTGCATCTCCAATATGCTCCATGTTGGCAAACTGGCCTTTTGTTCCCTTATCTCGTGGGCAAGGTGTTGCTGATGTGCCTCGCAGCCATCTCGTCTTATCTGAGCTGCGAGGGAATAACTAACTGCAGCCAATTCTCTCTCTGCTATTGTCTTAATCCTCACGAGGAACAAACTGTTTAAGGAACAACGAGAGCACAAGCTGTGTGTTGCATTTGAACACCTACAGGTATATTTATTAAGCAATTACACTCCAACCATACAGTCTAACACAGGGGTGCCCGACCGACGTATTGGGCACCCCTGGTCTAACACAATAGCATTTACTAGTGTTGGAAAGCATGACTCAAGCGTCTTTGTACTTCTCATAAAGATGGAGAGGGTCAGATATTTAATAGAGCTATCTTATTTATCCGTATACGATGTTAAGTGATATTTGAAGATATGTTTTTGTGTCCGACACATTTCCATCCTTCTGATTTATTATAGGAAATGTAGAGCAGTGTCTTTGGTTAATAATACACAACATGTGATGCTCATTATACTTCATATTGACCATGATCCACTACAGGTGAACAGGGTAACCATGTTATCTAATATATCACCATGAAAATGTGCTGGTTGATTTCTTGCATTAAGTCAATTATATTCTGTGTCGCAATTCTTCTCAAATGTTTTCTTTAAATATGCAATTTAGGTATTCTCTACAGACACACGTGGACAAAAGTGAGTGCATTACTACATCGTTTTCTTTCCACTTCCATGAAAGAAGACGTGTCATGAGAGAAAAATAGAGAAAGTCTAAATGAAGCAGAGCATGAAAAAAATATGGGTTGGTAGTCAAATGTAGGAAATAGAGATGAAGTCATCCTACCTGATGAGAAAGTGAAGTCACCTCCCCCACATGAGAGATGGGAGTTGTGTGTCTGAGCGTGTGTGTGTGTGTGTGTCTGAGCGTGTGTGTGAGGAAATGGTGAGGTAATCCAGCTTCTCCAGTGGAGCATGAACATGCAGACTGAGCTCCACACACTCCTCTGCATCAGCTGTATGACCAATAACACACACACGCACGCACGCACGCACACACATCTGCCCAGTTTCTCTAACTTTGTCTTACTGTATTTAATAGGGCAAGATACAAGATACTGCTCCCGATGGTCAGGGTGAGTGTGTGTGTGTTAGTTGCTAGAGCAAGGTGCTCTGCATGAATGAGATGTGAAAGGCTGAATGACTCGTATGTAAAGTGCTTTGAGGGGTCGACCTGATAAAGCGCTTTATCAGTACAGTTAATTTACCATTTAAATATCTGTAATGGCAAAGCTTAGTCAGGCTTTTCAACTGTATCTTATATTTACTTTATTTCTCAGTTATGCATTTTAAATTCTTCAAACATTCATTAATTGTAGTAGCAGTAGTAGCAATAGTAGTGGCAGTAGTGGTAGTGGTGGTAGTAGCGGTAATAGTAGCAGCAGTAGTAGTGGCAGTATTTGTAATAGTAGTAGTAGTAGTAGTAGTAGTAGTAGTAGTAGTAGTAGTAGTAGTAGTAGTAGCAGTAGTAGCGGTAGTAGCAATAGTAGTAGTAGCAGTAGTAGCGGTAGCAGCAATAGCAGTAGTAGCGGTAGCAGCAGTAGTAGTAGTAGCAATAGTAGTAGTAGCAGTAGCCATAGTAGTAGTAGCAGTAGTAGTAGTAGCAGTAGCAATAGTAGTAGCAATAGTAGCAGTAGTAGTAGTAGTAGTAGTAGCGGTAGTAGCGGTAGCAGCAGTAGCAATAGCAGTAGTAGCGGTAGCAGCAATAGTAGTAGTAGCAATAGTAGCAATAGTAGCAGTAGTAGTAGTAGTAGTAGTAGTAATAGCGGTAGCAGCAGTAGCAATAGCAGTAGTAGCGGTAGCAGCAATAGTAGTAGTAGCAATAGTGGTAGTAGTAGTAGCAATAGTAGCAGTAGTAGTAGTAGTAGTAGTAGTAGTAGTAGTAGTAGTAGCAATAGTAGCAATAGTAGTAGCAATAGTAGCAGTAGTAGTAGTAGTAGCAATAGTAGTAGCAATAGTAGCAGTAGTAGCAGCAGTAGTAGTAGTAGTAGTAGTAGTAGTAGTAGTAGTAGCAGTAGTAGCGGTAGCAGTAGTAGTAGTAGTAGTAGTAGCAATAGTAGTAGCAATAGTAGCAGTAGTAGCAGTAGTAGTAGTAGTAGTAGTAGTAGTAGCAATAGTAGCAGTAGTAGTAGTAGTAGTAGTAGTAGTAGTAGCAATAGTAGTAGCAATAGTAGCAGTAGTAGCAGTAGTAGTAGCAGTAGTAGTAGTAGTAGTAGTAGTAGTAGTAGCAATAGTAGCAATAGTAGTAGCAGTAGTAGCAGTAGTAGTAGCAGTAGTAGCAGTAGTAGTAGCAGTAGTAGTAGTAGTAGTAGCAGTAGTAGCGGTAGCAGTTGTAGTAGTAGTAGTAGCAGTAGTAGTAGTAGTAGCAGTAGTAGTAGTAGCAGTAGCAGCAGTAGTAGCAGTTGTAGTAGTGTTGCATTAACTAGACATTTGTGGTGGTCAGATGGGTTTCCTGTTGCTAAATCTTGATTGGTTAGTCAAGTTTCTCAAATTCAAAACTTCTTGCGATTAGAAAAACAATGTGTTCACTCTGAAAAATATACTTGTATCTCGGTAAGAGTGCTCTCCATCCCTTGCATCCTTCTCTTTTAGCACTCTTAAATGCTTTATGCAGCTCAGTTCGACCATGCTTTTTAAAAACATATACGCTTTCCCTCTCTGCTCACACTAAGAAGAAACTCACCTTTAAACACCAGCAGCAGCAGCAGAGTCAATCTAAGACAACACATTAGGTTTCTGTGAGTATGAATACTAGACGGAGGAAAGCAGAAGCGCCACAGGCCAGCGCCTCCTCCTGCTGTCGAGGAAAAGCCGAGCGGTAATTTCTCTGCAGATAAGACAATATGTCGCTGAGCTGCAGGCGCTTTCTGATTGCTCACAAGCTTCCTCTCCTGCTCGTCTGATTTATTTCTTCCTCCAACCCTCCTCTGGCTGGTCAGTCAGAATGAGTCTCATTATCACCCCAGCTTCCTCCTGGATCTCTTTCCAAACACAGCTGGGTTGGCAGCAGGCATCGGGAGAAACGGATTACATGTAAGATCAGATTTACTCGCTTATTGATCCTGATTTGGGAGAAATGGTCACAGCAGCATGTAAACACGGCATTGCACATAATGAGAAAATTAAAGAGTAGAAAATTAAATAAAAAGTACATCCTGTCTAGCTTTATATCTTGTTATTGTTAATTTGTAAATTCAACATGTATATTTTCTACTTTCTTGTTTATTTCTTGTCTTTTAATTTGTATTGTACAATGTCTTTTTATGCTGCTGCAACACAAACATTTCCCAAATTGGGATCAATAAAGTACATCTTATGTTAGCTTATCTAAAAGATATATGTCTGTCGACTCTGTCAAATATACACTTTACTATGAAGTGCCAGCTAACAACCAGAAACAGGATTAGGTAATCAGGATACAAAAGTGGAAAGAAGGACGTAATCAGATTAGTGTTAAGTGGTTAAGAAAGGGGGATTACTAGCAGGTTTACAATGCTAGACGACATTCTATAATAAAGATATTTTATTACAAAGCACATGCTGTGAGCGCTCGTAAAAAAATCATATAGTGTTTGTTGTAAAAGGATCCGATTGTATTTCTTCTTTGAAAGCTTGACTGTTCTCTACTAATACTTTAAAGGTCCCATGTCATGCTTTTCTGGTTATCACCCGTCCCCTTGTTGTTATGAAGGTTGTTCTGCATGTAAACGGTCTGCAGAGTCACAAACCCTCAGAGTACACCCTGTAGCGAGTAAAACTCTAACACAGAGAAGACCTGTCTATGCTGCCCCAGAACGCCTCGTTGGAGATTTCTCTTTTTGCTCAATATCAAGCCACACTTATTGTTTTTACTTCGGCTGTGAGTGTTTGTGTGCTCAGGATGAGTTTTGCTTGTTCTCGCTGTATCGCCGACCCGGAAACCTGTCCGCTCCTCGCAGCAACGAGCCTCGCAACGTCCCGACCAATCAGAGCACACTGGGCTCACAGGGAGGGGGGGGGCAGGAGCTCCAACAAGCCGTTTAGGGCAGAGAGTGAATACACACACTATACAGAGACGCTGGATGAGAAACCAATGAGAGTTTGGAACATTGCACAATATCAATCTAGACCTCAACAATGGAATTATGATCAGTAGAAATGGCCATGACATGGGACCTTTAACGGCCCGTCCACACAGCGGCGTGCGTTGACGCTTCACCATTCACTTTGAATGGGGTGACGTCGCTTTTCACCGAACTGCATTGTGGGAAGCGACGCGGAGTGTTGCTGGTGTGGCTCGCTGCAAAAGTTGAGCAATGTTCAACTTTTGACGCCTCGGCATAAGCGTCAGCCAATCGAATCATATGCCAGTACAAGCTCGAGCCAATCAAACCGCTGCTTGTGTGTCCGGGGCGGGAGATTCATGTGATTGGTTGTTGGTCGAGTTTCAGACACGCCCGCTGGCAAGCTTCAACGCACGCCGCTGTGTGGACGGGCCGTAAGTGTGAATCTATACACCTACTGCCTGTATTTGCCAAATAAAAATAGCGCTCAAGGGAAATGGTAGAATACAGATGCATAAATATTTCCACCGTCAGCTCTGAGTGTTATTTGGCATCTCGGGTGTGAGGTGTAAGATGCTTTGAGTGATCAGATCAACAAAATCCTTTGATTTACCTGGAGGCAAGTTTGTTGGTTGCATTGAAGTGAATTGTAATGAAAAGAGTGATGTTAAATTTCCTTAAAAATATTTTCGAATCAGATTTTCCAAAAGGATTGAGCAGTGGCGAGCCGTCAGGGCCCTCTAGGCCCTCTGTGAGGGCCTAAGATATTCTAAAAAATAATATTTGAAAACATTAAAAAAAAAACATTTTTTTTAAATATTATTTTTTATATTTTTTTGTTGTTACATTTTTCATTAGCTTTACCAAAATAACTTGATTTAATTGTATTTAAAATAACATTTCCAAAGAAATAAATCCTTCGAATCTGCCTGTTCAGTTTCTGTTGGAATGTGAAGGGTTAAATGCCGTCTCTGCGAGTTATGTGAAGACGGGAGAGCTTGTTGGTCCCTCTCTACATTCACAGAGGGCCAGCTATAGTAACTCAACGAGAGAGTAATGTCAAATGACAGTACAATTGACCAATCATATCTTCCCTCTAAATGGGCGGGCTTTATTTTCGCGGACTTTATGACAAGTTCCGCCCGCTGTGAGGTCTATGCAAGTGGTGCAGTGACGCGTCCTAAAACCCGGAAGTAAGCTGCGCTCGGATTCCCTCGACAGAAATCAATGGCATTTCTCCATAGGGTTTTGGAAAATAGCTCGAAATAAGGTCTGTGGAAAACGTTAGATAAATGCACGTTTTGTTCAGCCGGATAATATCCACATGTCTACCCTACTTTTATTATTTTCGAATCATAAATGTAATCGATAGATTTATGATCGATAGATTTATGATTAGCATAAGTTCGTTCATGATGGCTCACTTCAGTGATAGTGATGACATCGTTGCGAAATTATTAACCGAGTCATTTTCAAGATTGAGTTACAATGATAAACTGGAGTGGCAAAGGATCAGCTGCATGACCCGCAAGTGCTTCATCCAATAGGACAGGAGGATGGACTTTGTGTTTCAGTGATTTGATCATCAAAGGTCGGCCTAAGTCATTTTCAATGTGGGCCGCCGTGCCGACTTCATTCATTTGTAATTGTTACTTGGCTGTGGGTGCCCTGTCATGATAGGTGTTTATATAAATGGTGTTGATTTGTGTGGTAGAGGGTCGCTGTCATTGATGCGTTTTGCATCCCAGGCCGCTGTTTTGATATTCTGCTGAAGTCTACGCTGAGACGTAATAACTCTTCTTTTTTTTCGAGGGAAGGGAAGGAGGGGGGGGGGGGGGGGTCAGAGGGCCTAGGTATAAAAGTCACGGCTCGCCACTGGGATTGAGTTAGTATGTTATCATTATCAATTTAGACGTCACAATTGTGCATCAAGGCTCACGGTTAGTTTATTTGTATAGCACATTTTAAGACACATAGGCAATTCAAAGAGCTTCACATAGGCATTAAACACATCATCATTAAAAACAGACATTTCATAAAAGCGATAAAATACTGGCTGCAGCTAAAAGTGCAATGATGATCATCAGCATGCCTCCATGTGTGGTTTCATCTCATCTTTGTCCCCAGTTATGGTGGTGTTTTGAGTTAAAGTCCACGAAACAGCACTGCACTACTTCACATCCACATGGTGTCTCCCTCACCTCTCTGATTCTGTTTTCCACATCTGTCTTCAGTTCTGAACCCTTTGCCCTTTCCCTCTCATTGTATATCTCCTCTTCTGTTTAATCTGTTCCTCACAGTCTCCGTTTCCCGCTCTCTCTGTCAGACTATATAACGTTCCCATCTCTCAGTAAACCTTCCTTTATAATTGGCTTTGTTTTTCTGTCTGGTTTTCCCCTCTCAGCGTCAGCCTCTCTCCTTCTCTCCGCACGCTGCCAGGCAGACTCTGATATCTCCTTTTTAAACCGTGTGATCCCTCTGTAACCGAGCTGGACCTCTACCAGGACTCTACAGAGCAAGAGGCTTCCAGACGCCTTGATCTGGGATGGTAGCGCATCATTAAAGCATTACAAGAATGAGGAGCTTTATAGAGACTATGACAGCAATATGGTTACTGCAGAAGGAAGGTATCTTGGAAAGCAAGTACACGCATAAAGGCAAAACAGATTAACACATGTTCTGCTATTCAAGCTGTGATTCCTGTCTGCAAATTAAATCTCCAGGCTGGAAATGAAAGTGTAAAGTCGTTTTTATCCGTGCAGATGAATGAGGTGCATCTCAGCTCAAGGACAGCAAACATCCAAGGGAGAAAGGTCCCTTTAATTAGAAAAATCTAATTACAAATATTCAGTTGTTGAGGTCTTTTAAGGGTTGTTAGGCACACACACACACTCACACTCACGCTCGCACGCACACACAAACACACATACCATGTATACATCACTTCAGGGGACATTACATTGACTAACATGCATTTCCTGGAGACTTATCCTAACCTTAACCAGAACCAACACATGCCTAACCCTAACCCTAATCCTAACCCTTACCCTTACCTAGCCTTTCAGATTGCCACAGGGTGGGCCAGAAAACGGTATGGCCCCAGACTGACCCAGGAAACAGTAACCACGGTACAGCATTCGTTGAACTTTTCCACCTCTGACATAACCTCTGCTCCGACCGCCTCTAGAGCCCATCGCCAGGACCTTCCCACCACTCACCCTGATCCTAAGTTCCCCCACCCTACGCAGGTTGCTTACTCCAATCCCAGCCCTTCTCCTGATCCTAAGTTCCCCCACCCTACTCAAAGTATATACCCAAACCCCATTCCCGAACCTGACCCTAAGTCACTCTGCCCTACACAGGGCTCCTATGCTAACCCCGTCCTTAACCCCAAACCACCCGAGGCCACTCATCAACCATTGATAGAGCCTCCCCTCCCCTTGTGCCCTAAGCCTGCCCACCCAAACCAGGGTGTCTATCCCAACCCCATCCACTTTCCTAAACCTAAGGTACCCAGGTCTCCTCAACAGTGCTTTTGGAGGCCTCCCCTTCTCCCCAGCCCTAAACCTAAGCCCTTCTCCCTGACTACTCCCACCCCTAAAATGAATGATTCCCCTTATGGGGACCTCCATTATGTCCCCATAATGGAGGCGAGTCCCCACACGTGACTGTGTAAACAGATGTAGGTCCCCACAAGTATAGTAATGCTAGGCCACACACACGCACACACACACACACACACACACACACACACACACACACACACACACACACACACACACACACGGCCGCTAACAAGAGCTTTGGATTTATTTAGACATTTAGTTATTTATCTGAAGCAGCGCCTTGCAGTGAAAACAGCTAGTTTAGTTTCTCTTGTTACATCCCCTGTTAGCTTGAGCTGCTACATACAGCTGTTATCTGATTGGTCCAATGGTCCAGTAAATTAGGTTAAAGTTGAATTAATTTGAACTTAGATCGCAGCATTTTTACGTAGTCGAGCGACACTAGTCTCTCCGTAAAAACAGCAACCCCCGTGTGAATGCAGCGGAACAGGTGTTTGTCCCATGAGGGATAGTCCATATTGCAATTTGAATAACACGTATTGTGCAGCCCTGCTCTTAACGTACAAAGAATACAGACTGTTTTCCTGTCAGTCTTCATTCACATGTTCAGGTTTTATGCCTGCCCTTTTCTGTATATTTCAGTCTTTAAAGTCCATGTTTCCAAAGAGGAAGGCGACAGGTTGAAACCCCTCACTGAACTTCCCAGTCAGTTTGTGAAGTACTGAAACAAACATGGCACCCGTTTGACTTCCCTCGCTCTGTTTTGTCAGTATCACCTGCTCTTTCGCACTGTTGTAACTTGTTTTATTTAAGGCAGTAAAACATTTGATTATTTGATTTCTTGATATAAGTTAAAAGGTACGTTTCACAAGAAATGCTTTTATTTTGAAGTGCAAGTATGTCTTCCTCTGACTGCTTCCTGTTGTTAAAAAATTGAATACGAGCATGTCGACTGCATTATCTGTCTTCCACCGTTCTTTTTGGAAACTGTTTAAGGAATATAAAGTAAAGGTTCAGTTTGAAATAGACTGTGCTTGGTTCTTCATTCGAAGCTTCCATAGATGAGAGTAACAAATGCGTCACTTCCGGGCAAAAATAACGTCTCCGCCCACTTTTGGGGGAAAACAACGCTGTCAGTTGAACGCCGGTCAATACAAATTCTGAAGTTTTTGCCAATCCGATCAGAAATGTAAGAAAACCGGAGACTTTTGGATCTTCAAAGAGCCCGATTCCAATGGCCAGACAGGCAAACAATTGCATTAAGCCATTAGAAATCGACGATCGGGCTCAATATATGGTTAAATATAGCAGTAGGCGATCGATTTTCATAGATGAGAGTAACATCTACGTCACTTTACGGCCCCGCCCACTTTTGGGGGAAACAACGCTGTCATTTGAATGGTGATCGAGCCTGAAGCCACAGAGATCTTCTTTTACTGTCCTTTCTTCTTAGAGGAAGTTCAGAAACACGTAACTCTGGATTATTTTAATGTTTGAGGTGCAATAAACGACACAGCAGCTTTTTGGCATGTTAAAACTATTATGTTCTGCCTCGCTCATGAGAGTAACAGCTGGAGAAATTACAGCCTTGCCTACTGATTTTAATGTAACCATATATCAAGACCGATTGTCGATTACCAATGATCGAATGTAATTGTTTACCTGACTGGCCATCGTAATCGAGCTCTTTGAAGATCCAAAAATCGACGGTTTTCAAAAAAATTTGATCGGATTGGCAAAAACTTCAGAATTTGTATTGACCGGCATTCAAATGACAGCGTTGTTTTCCCCCAAAAGTGGGCGGGGCCGTAATTTTTGCCCGGAAGTGACGCATTTGTTACTCTCATCTATTACACAACACCCAGTTAGCATCTGTTTAGTTATCTCTTTCTGTCTCTGACACACTCTCACTTTCCTCTTCCTCTCCTAGTCTTTTATAACTCGCTCCCTGAGGCCCAACATCTCTGTTTGTGTGCAGGAAGACCTCGCAGCAGCAAGGCTTATCAATTCTCTGCCCGTCCTTGGAGAATAAGTGAATAGAGGTTTATACTTTGCCAGGGATATGTGTGTTCATATCTCTTGTGTACGGAGGGCTGTTGAGCCGGAGATTGTCCTTGATGATTCGCTGCCAGTGAGAAAGAAGGATGTGCGAGGTGGGACACGTTCAAGGACAACTGTGCTTACCGTGGAGGCTATTGTAAACTGAAATTAATCAAACAGCTTTTGTGCGAGCAATAGGATTAAAGCTGACAAAAATCCTGTAGATTTACAATGATTTAGGGGGAAAATGTGTCGATACATTGCAAATCTGAATGAATAAGACTTAATATGCTTTCTTCTTTGCTTTGCATTGTGGTTTCACTTTCTGAAAGCAACATGCATGCAGAAGCTGAATGAAGAGCGTGCTTCTCACAGGAGGTTGTATAAAGAAAGTGTGTGTGTGTGTGTGAGAGAGAGAGTGTATTGAGTAGGAACAGCAGTACATCAGAGCCCCACTAATGGAACTCTGCTCTCCTGAAGGGTCCTCAGCTTTTGTCTCGTCCATCACGGCTCCCTGATCCCACCGCTGAGGATTCTGGGTAGACACCGTGACACCTGAGCAAACCCGCAGGACTTCAGCTCTGTTTCTGTTTTCTGTTCTGAAGCACTCGGTCGTCTTTGCTTGAAGGTGGTCAAATCTTAAAGGTCTCCTATTCTGCAAAATCCACTTCTCCATGTCTCTTCTACATCAACATGTGTCCCCTCTTCTTCATGTCTCTTCTACATCAACATGTGTCCCCTCTTCTTCATGTCTCTTCTACATCAACATGTGTCCCCTTTTCTTCATGTCTCTTCTACATCAACATGTGTCCCCTCTTCTTCATGTCTCTTCTACATCAACATGTGTCCCCTCTTCTTCATGTCTCTTCTACATCAACATGTGTCCCCTCTTCTTCATGTCTCTTCTACATCAACACGTGTCCCCTCTTCTTCATGTCTCTTCTACATCAACACGTGTCCCCTCTTCTTCATGTCTCTTCTACATCAACATGTGTCCCCTCTTCTTCATGTCTCTTCTTCATCAACATGTGTCCCCTCTTCTCCATGTCTCCTCTACATCAACATGTGTCCCCTCTTCTTCATGTCTCTTCTACATCAACATGTGTCCCCTCTTCTTCATGTCTCTTCTACATCAACATGTGTCCCCTCTTCTTCATGTCGCTTCTACATCAACATGTGTCCCCTCTTCTTCATGTCTCTTCTACATCAACACGTGTCCCATCTTCTTCATGTCCTCTTCTACATCAACATGTGTCCCCTCTTCTTCATGTCTCTTCTTCAATCAACATGTGTCCCCTCTTCTTCATGTCTCTTCTACATCAACATGTGTCCCCTCTTCTTCATGTCTCTTCTTCATCAACCATGTGTCCCCCATCTTCTTCAGGTCTCTTCTTCATCAACATGTGTCCCCTCTTCTTCATGTCTCTTCTACATCAACATGTGTCCCCTTCTTCTTCATGTCTCTTCTTCATCAACATGTGTCCCCTCTTCTTCATGTCTCTTCTACATCAACATGTGTCCCCCTCTTCTCATGTCTCTTCTTCATCAACATGTGTCCCCCATCTTCTTCATGTCTCTTCTTCATCAACATGTGTCCCCCTCTTCTTCATGTCTCTTCTACATCAACATGTGTCCCCTCTTCTTCATCAACATTGTGTCCCCTCTTCTTCATGTCTCTTCTACATCAACATGTGTCCCCCTCTTCTTCATGTCTCTTCTACATCAACATGTCTCCCCTTTTCTTCATGTCTCTTCTACATCAACATGTGTCCCCCTCTTCTTCATGTCCTCTTCTACATCAACATGTGTCCCCTCTTCTTCATGTCTCTTCTTACATCAACATGTGTCCCCTCTTCTTCATGTCTCTTCTACATCAACACGTGTCCCCTCTTCTTCATGTCTCTTCTACAATCAACATGTGTCCCCCTCTTCTTCATGTCTCTTCTACATCAACATGTGTCCCCTCTTCTTCATGTCTCTTCTACATCAACACGTGTCCCCTCTTTCTTCATGTCTCTTCTTCTACATCAACATGTGTCCCCTCTTCTTCAATGTCTCCTTCTACATCAACATGTGTCCCCTCTTCTTCATGTCTCTTCTACATCAACATGTGTCCCCTCTTCTTCATGTCTCTTCTACATCAACATGTGTCCCCTCTTCTTCATGTCTCTTCTACATCAAACACGTGTCCCCCTCTTCTTCATGTCTCTTCTACATCAACATGTGTCCCCTCTTCTTCATGTCTCTCTACATCAACATGTGTCCCCTCTTCTTCATGTCTCTTCTTCATCAACATGTGTCCCCTCTTCTCCATGTCTCCTCTACATCAACATGTGTCCCCTCTTCTTCATGTCTCTTCTACATCAACATGTGTCCCCTCTTCTTCATGTCTCTTCTACAATCAACATGTGTCCCCTCTTCTTCATGTCTCTTCTACATCAACATGTGTCCCCTCTTCTTCATGTCTCTTCTTCATCAACATGTGTCCCCTCTTCTTCATGTCTCTTCTACAATCAACATGTGTCCCCTCTTCTTCATCAAACATGTGTCCCCTCTTCTTCATGTCTCTTCTACATCAACATGTGTCCCCTCTTCTTCATGTCTCTTCTACATCAACATGTGTCCCCTCTTCTTCATGTCTCTTCTACATCAACACGTGTCCCCTCTTCTTCATGTCTCTTCTACATCAACACGTGTCCCCTCTTCTTCATGTCTCTTCTACATCAACATGTGTCCCCTCTTCTTCATGTCTCTTCTTCATCAACATGTGTCCCCTCTTCTTCATGTCTCTTCTACATCAACATGTGTCCCCTCTTCTTCATGTCTCTTCTTCATCAACATGTGTCCCCTCTTCTTCATGTCTCTTCTACATCAACATGTGTCCCCCCTCTTCTTCATGTCTCTTCTTCATCAACATGTGTCCCCTCTTCTTCATGTCTCTTCTTCATCAACATGTGTCCCCTCTTCTTCATGTCTCTTCTACATCAACATGTGTCCCCTCTTCTTCATGTCCTTCTACATCAACATGTTGTCCCCTCTTCTTCATCAACATGTGTCCCTCTTCTTCATGTCTCTTCTACATCAACATGTTGTCCCATCTTCTTCATGTCTCTTCTACATCAACCTGTGTCCCCTTTTCTCAATGTCTCTTCTACATCAACATGTGTCCCCTCTTCTTCATGTCTCTTCTACATCAACATGTGTCCCCTCTTCTTCATGTCTCTTCTACATCAACACGTGTCCCCTCTTCTTCATGTCTCTTCTACATCAACATGTGTCCCCTCTTCTTCATGTCTCTTCTACATCAACATGTGTCCCCTCTTCTTCATGTCTCTTCTACATCAACATGTGTCCCCTCTTCTTCATGTCCTTTTCTACATCACACACGTGTCCCCTCTTCTTCATGTCTCTTCTACATCAACATGTGTCCCCTTTTCTTCATGTCTCTTCTACATCAACATGTGTCCCCTCTTCTTCATGTCTCTTCTACATCAACATGTGTCCCCTCTTCTTCATGTCTCTTCTACATCAACATGTGTCCCCTCTTCTTCATGTCTCTTCTACATCAACATGTGTCCCCTCTTCTTCATGTCTCTTCTACATCAACACGTGTCCCCTCTTCTTTATGTCTCTTCTACATCAACATGTGTCCCCTCTTCTTCATGTCTCTTCTACATCAACATGTGTCCCCTCTTCTTCATGTCTCTTCTACATCAACATGTGTCCCCTCTTCTTCACGTCTCTTCTACATCAACATGTGTCCCCTCTTCTTCATGTCTCTTCTACATCAACATGTGTCCCCTCTTCTTCATGTCTCTTCTACATCAACATGTGTCCCCTCTTCTTCATGTCTCTTCTTCATCAACATGTGTCCCCTCTTCTTCATGTCTCTTCTACATCAACATGTGTCCCCTCTTCTTCATGTCTCTTCTACATCAACATGTGTCCCCTCTTCTTCATGTCTCTTCTACATCAACATGTGTCCCCCTCTTCTTCATGTCTCTTCTACATCAACATGTGTCCCCTCTTCTTCATGTCTCTTCTACATCAACATGTGTCCCCTCTTCTTCATGTCTCTTCTTCATCAACATGTGTCCCCTCTTCTTCATGTCTCTTCTACATCAACATGTGTCTCTCTTCTTCATGTCTCTTCTACATCAACATGTGTCCCCTCTTCTTCATGTCTCTTCTACATCAACATGTGTCCCCTCTTCTTCATGTCTCTTCTTCATCAACATGTGTCCCCTCTTCTTCATGTCTCTTCTTCATCAACATGTGTCCCCTCTTCTTCATGTCTCTTCTACATCAACATGTGTCCCCTCTGTGGAAAGAGAGTCTGAAAGTTTCAGGAACAAAGATTTTCTCTCTTTTTGATCCATTTCTATAAAAACCTGTCTGAAAATGAGCTGATCAGATTTTCGCTACTTTATGATGTCATAACGATGTTTTGTCTTGTGTAACCATTAGCCAATCAGCAACCAAGGTAACCCCCCCCCCCACACCTTATCACCTGAATCTCCTCTAGAGCACCATTGAGTTCTTTGTAACCAAGTCTCTCTCAGAGGGGCGTGGGGAGGGGCTCCTTGTTTTCATCTAAAGTAACAGACAGAGAATCAGCACTTTGGAAACAGGGCTGAAACAGAGGGGATTATGGGTAATGCTGCAATGATCTGTTTGGTGTTTCAGCCAATCAGAAACAGGCTCTGGATATATTTGAGACCTGTGATATATTGATGAAAATAGAAATGCACATCTCTCTTGAGAACTAACCCAAAGTGTTGTAACTTAGAAAGGAAAGAGTGTTCATAGAGGATGGAGGTACATTGTGTTTAAAGTAATTGCATCCAAGGTGCAGTACACATGCGATTGATAGCACTGGGTCTTCACCGTGGTTTTGCAGGAACCATTGAACTCTGCATTGTTTGCATGTGTCCCGGCTTTAGATTACTGATGAGGACGTCTGTATTTCCCTCTAAGCCTCCATTGATTGGATCCCTGCGCTGTAACTGCTCCAGGATCAGATCTGTTTGTTCACTGGATTGCCCATTAAGCATGAGAAATGACAACATTACGAGATCGCTACTGATTTAAGAATTGCTGCTGCGGGGGTATTACGCTGATGTGTTCACCAAGTATTGATGCACGGCGATTTGTTATTATTGTGGATTCATTATTTACTTACAGTAGCCCAGCCCTCTGTATGGATTCATCATGCATCGTTGTTGAAGGTTTTTATTAAATGGTACAGGGAAATGAAGTTCAAATCAATCCTATGCGAGTTAAAAAAGTGTTAATAAAATAATTTAAAATTGTTAAAAACTCATTATTGCTCTCTCGTAGATCATATATAAAAAAAAAAAAAAAGTACGTTGTCTTTATTTTACACGTTTCTTCTTAATATGAATCACCCTCTGTCGGAAACCAGAGCTGCTCTGATTGGTTAGCTGGCCAGCTCTGTTGAGATTGGTCAATCTCTTAGCCACGTACTAGGGCTGCTCGATTATGGCAAAAATCATAATCTCGATTATTTGGGTCAATAATTGTAATTGCGATTATTAAATGCGATTATTCATTGACTTTGAAAACATCCATTTTTTGGGGAATTTTTTTTTTAACAGTATGTTTTTATCAGTTTAACAACTTTCAGAATAATTCAACTGAAAAAAAAAAAAAAGTAATAATAAAAAAATAATCGTTTTAATTCGATTACGTTGTTTTCCTAATCGTTGCAAGCCATAATCGTAATGGCGATTAAAATACGATTAATTGAGTAGCCCTATCACGTACAATGTGTTGGAGCGCTAGCCAATAGAAATGCAAGTGTTACATAGTGATGTCACTCGAGAGAAACTCACTCGGGGGGAACCTTGGGATTTTAGCCTTTACAGACCATTTACATGCACAAAAACCTATATTACACACTACAGGAAAGTGACCCCCCCCCCAAATGGCCTCTTTAAAGGTCTCCTATCATGCAAAATGCACTTGTTGATGTCTTTTATGAATATGTGTCCCTGGTGTGTCGGGGAACTCACAAAGCAAACAAAACCTTCTCTCTTTTCCTCCGTACCCAAATCTCTCAAAACAATTATATTCTAACTATTCTTTTTTTTGTAATATACTTTTTATTGATATTTGGCAGCAAACAATTACAGTGTTCTTTCAAGACATGTAATTGTACACGTTACGGTTGTCCGTCCGAAATGCCTTTTTCTTTTTTTACACAAAGATAAAATAAAAACAGTATAAAGTACGAACATTAGGGAGTGATCAGGACTTCACAGTAAAATCATACGTTTGTAAAATAAAATCTGGCCTATGAGGTTTTACGAAATCAGTCCACTTTCTCCATCGTGACAAATAGTTCCAGTTTGTGATTGACAGATGATTTTATCCTCTCCATTTTGTAAATGTCCATTGTAATATCCATCCATGCGTTTTAAAGTTGGGCTATCTGGTGATCTATTCTAATACAAAATCCATCCCTATTGATGGGGAGTGAAGGTGAAAACTCGTCCAGATTAAAAGACCGGACACCTGCAGCCGCTGCTCCTTCCCAACATTTATCACCTCTCTAATGTCGTCTCAGAGCTGTCAGATAATCCCGAGCGCTCACATTTGGGCTCTCGGTGAAAATCTAACCAGGCAGAACGTTCGGTGTGTTGCCAAACCTCCGGATCTCACCTTCCTGAGCTGAGAGACAGGTGAGACGCTCTGAGACTCACACTGCAGCAGGTGAGGGTCTCTGTTTCCTCACTGATTACCAGGAGAGCAGGGAGGAAGGTGTGTGTGTGTGTGTGTGTGTGTGTGTGTGTGTGTGTGTGTGTGTGTGTGTGTGTGGTGTTGTGTGTGTGTGTTGTGTGTGGTGTGTGTGTGTGTGTTGGTGTGTGTGTGTGTGGTGTGTGTGGTGTGTGGTGTGTGTGTGTGTGTGTGTGTGTGTGTGATGTGTGTGTGTGTGTGTGTGTGTGTGTGTGTTGTGTGTGTGTGGTGTGTGTGTTGTGTGTGTGTGTGTGTGTGTGTGTGTGGGTGTGTGTGGTGTGTGTGTGTGTGTGTGTGGTTTAGAGGTGTCATTCTTTCGTTATTGCTCAGGTTTCTATTAAACAAATGCTGATGTATCTGTGACTCGATAGCTTCAGTTTATATAGGGGCTAAATTCTTCTTTTTATATATAATTATTTAAAACATTTTTGGAGTGAGGGTAAAATTACATTACATTCAAGATTTCATGACACCAAGAAATTAATTGGCAACAAAATATATAGGTGCTAATTTCAGCATTTGCTCCAGCCCCCCTTTTTTATTCTTATAAATGTTGTCTCGTCAAATGTGTTATGTTTTTGTATTTTGTCTGTCATTTCCTGTTTTATTTTGTACCTCTTGTCTTTCATTTCAGGCCGTTTTCTTCTTTCCCTTGTGTGTTTTTCCCGCCATCATCAGTGTCTGCCCCGCCCCTGATTGTTCCCACTCACCTCATGTTTAAACAGTCCTGTCTCTGCCCTGTCCTGTGTCGGGAATTCCGGCTCTTCTTGGTGAGCCGGATCATTTGGCTCGGCTCACCAAGAAGAGCCGGCTCTTTCGGCTCCCAAACGGCTCTTCAGTTTACCACATAAATGTAGCCCTGTTTTGACTAATGATTTATATGTGTACACACATATATCACTTAAATTATTCAATACATCCTTTGTACTGAAGTATTCAAAAGTAAAAATGACATGTTTAATATAAATGATTTGCTGTGGCCAAATGTTTTCATTGCATTTACAGACCCGTGTAACTCTCTGATACCACCCAATGAATGCACTGACTTGCTTGTCGAACCACGCTACACAAAACAGATAGCAACACCTATAAAAACTATTTTAAAAAAAGGGGCTACTGTATCGACATTTTAAAATTATATTTAAAGAAAAGGCCCTGACAAAACAGCAGGGCTCTATTTCAGTAACTATTAGCTATAGAAAAAAAGACAGCAACAGCTGACATCAAATCTTTGCTGAGCCTAAGGATAATCATAAATAAATAACATGGTGAAATAAATATATTGCAATGCTCAAAACAGCAGCATCCAACCGTCTCTAATCCTTGGATATTACATGTCACCTGCATTACATTACATTACATTACATTGCATTTAGCTGACGCTTTTATCCAAAGCGACTTACAATAAGTGCATTCGACCAGGAAGACACAACCTTGAAGAAAACAGAATCATATAAGTACATCAGGTTTCATAGAGCCAAACATTTCAAGTGCTACTCAACTGGCTTTAGATAAGCCAGTCCTTTATTAGTATATAAGTGCTTTGTTAATAGCATGCATGCACGGAGCAGCTGTAGCGCGGAGATCATCATCATCATTCTGTCTTGTATTACTTAAAGTGGACCTATCATGCTATATTTGAACAATATATTGTAGGGCCATATCTATATAAAGTATATGATTCTGTGAGCTGCAGCTGACCACGCCCCCCTGCAGGAGAGGGCAGCATGCTCTGAGATCAGCTGCTGGGCTGTTAGAAGAGGGGGAGAAAAAGAGATCTCCCTCCTCCGTGTTTTATTCTTATAGAAGTAAGAAGAGAAGTAACGGGGCAGAAACCCTCCTTTTTACGCAGCGGTCCAGACATAGACATCAAACGGCGACACATATTCAGTTGCCAGTTACTTTGGCATTAGGGCAGGGATATCTAGATACTTTCCAAAGTTTGACATAATTAATTGTGCTACTTTTAAAGCAAGCAACGATGTTTTCAAATCTGTAATCAAAAAGCTCCTCAAAAACAGTCTCGAAGCAGTTCCTGCCGTTGCTACGTTAGTTCAAACAGTAACAACGGACTATTTTTCTTAGCGGATGCATGTCAATTTAAATACATACAACTCAATAAATCAATAAAATCATTTTCTAAATCCATAAAAGCATTTCAATTAATATTGGGAGTCATGTCGTTAATTTGTTGAGAATGTGGCCATGTAATAAGCGGGATAATGTGCACATTGCATAATGTGCCTTCATGCAAATCTAGATCCCTCCGCAAAAAAAAAAACAACCGGCTCGTTCGCGGGCGCGAGCCGGCTCCCGTCGTTCACTTAAAAGAGCCGGCTCTTTGAGCCGGCTCGTTCGCGACCGACACATCACTACTGTGTCAGTTCGTCTTGTTTGTTTCCCCGAATGGTCGTGCCAAGCCTCCGCTCAGAAAGGATCGCTTTCTCTCTCTAGGTTTTGTTATTTTGTTGATTTTTGTAGGCTTAAGTTTTTTCTTAAGTTCTCCTTTTGTTATGCCTTTCTTTCCTCCTTGTGAGCGCTTTTTGTTTGTTCCAGCACCTACTCTGTTAAGAGGGGTTTCCTGATCATTGGAATGAATAAATACATGTTATTACATTCAACACATTGTCTCTGGGTCGTGCATTTGGGTTCATCAGTTTGTGTCGAGGTCCTGACAATAAAGGCACTGTGAACAAATAATGGCATGAAAGCAGAGCATGACGGAGCGTCCACACTACAGCTTCAAAAAAAGCTTAGAGCTGGGCGTGTCTGAAGCTTGGGGATTTTATTCGAGCAACGCGACCAACAACCAATCACATGAATCTCCCGCCCCCGACATACAAAGCAAAAAACCCCGGGGATTTTATGCGAGCAATATATATATATATATATATATAAACTCCCCAAACAGGCGAAAACCTACCAGTTTCACCCACTGTCTCTGCCACCTCCCTCCATGCCTGGTTCCTCCGGTTTGTATCCCGGTAGGTGAAGAGGGTCTGCTCATACAAAACCGGGTAATTTGCTACGGCGATAATTAGTTTCTCCTCCATCTTTTTTTGAAATATAGAAATGAACGGCGGGATATCTCTCCCAGCTTAGACGCGGTTTGATTGGCTAGGGCTTGAGCTGTCAGATTTTCAGAAACGGGATTTGATTGGCTGGCGCTGGCTACTCCGGCGTCAGAAGTTGAACTGACGCCGGAGACGGACCGCTATGCTACCCACAATTCAGTTCGGCGAAAAGCGAGGCAACGTGACGTCACCCCATTCAAAGAGAATGGGCAGACGCGGTGGAAACCGTTTTTGAAGCTGTCGAAGCCCGGTGTGAGATTTGAGAAACTGTTGAAATGATTTTTTTTAATTAATTTGTATGTCGTTCAAGTTTCCCAGTTCTCCTGCTGCTTCTCTCGCTCCACCTTGCCCTTTAACAGCCTCTTTAATAGCTGAACATGTCGACCTCCACACTTTCCTTTCATGCTTTATCCCTGTAAGATTCTCATTCATGTCACATCCACGCAGACCTTGGAGTCCTGGCAGCGCAGTTTGTTCAATCGTCTACAAATTACCTGCATGGCAATAAAGTGGGTGTTTTCTTCCCTTTGAATGAACCCTGTATTATATCTTGCTGAGAACATTTTCAATTTCGAGCTCGTACACTTTAAATGTTTTGGAAAATCTGGTAAATAATGAAAAGCATTTACAGTGAAATATGTAGAAGATGCGAGTGTCACTCTTAATCATTCCTCTCTAACGTGTTCCTTGCTTATCGGACGTCAAACTGAAGTTGATGTCTCGTCTGTGTTTGTTAAATTGTCTCTCAAACGCTGCTCTTGGCTTAAAGCGCTAAATCTACGAGTTATGACAATTAGGGATGGGAATGATTAATGGGATATTCGAAATGATTCAGGTACTCGAATATGAGTTATGAATATTTTTATTGTAATTCCTTCAAAACATTTTTATAGGAGGGGTGATTACATATTATCAAATGGATTAATTAAATGCATACGACAGTGCCATTTTAAGTGCTAGTGGATCGCCGGAGCTGTATTAGCTTAACATTGACATGCTTATTGTAGTTGTAAGTGCACTGTCTTGATGGAGCATAGGCCGAGGCTATATACAGGACGGTCCTGTATATAGCCACTCCCTGGAGCATATGTGTGGGCTGGACCTGAGGAGTGAGCAGAGGGGAGTTTTGTCGATTCTTTGTTCTGATCTTCCTCACCCTCTCCAGTAGCGTGGCGTGGGGGAAAATGTAGGGGAAGCCCATTTTTTGGGTCGGGGGGGGGGTGGTCAATAACGTAACCAGATGAGTGATTACAGCGCCCGGTATCATTTTACACACATTTGTATCACACAGATGCAGGACTTGCACACGCCTGTTATCTAACCGACAGGTCCGCACGCACTCTCCAGCTGAAACTCTCTCCTTATTAATTTAAGCATTTTACTTATTAATGTATGCAGACAATCACACAATCTATGTGATTTTTGGATTTACCGTGCCTCTCAATTGCCCGTGACAGGTTGGCAAGGTCGATGAATCCTGAAGTTGCCCAAGGATTGTTCAGGGAGCACGAATCCTTGTCAAAAAGAAGACATGGCCAGCAAAATAGACGCTGAAGTTTAGCGCTTCCAGTTAGCCACTCCGTGCGGACATAAATGTCCTCATTGAACGTCCGATTCTCTCCCTTTTTCCTCTGTGTACACACAGCTCGAGTGCGGGCATTGGCCTGTCATCTGATTGCATTGTTAGTTGCTGCTGTAGCGGAAGTTTAGTAAAGTTATGTTTGATTAAGTACGCCAAATCTCCACCGAAAATGCTTCATTTGCTTGATAATTTCTAACGGCGGTGATGACAGTTACAGTATTAAAACTGATGTTGATGTGATTTGATTGGATGGCAGTGTCCAATCAAATCGCCAGCCGCCTCTGAAGGGAAGCAAGAGGCGGCTGGCTTCCCTTGGCATGGCCCTGACCAATCACAGGTTGGCAGGGGCATCACGTGGGCCTCATCTGATTGGTCAATCCCTCCATTTTTTCACCAAAGGAAGCCAGATTCGGCTGGCCTCCTCTCGCAACAGTGAGTGCAATCTACTGTTTCACCATAACATCTAGAGGGGCGCTGTTTGTTTCACTCTTTGTAAAATACTCAATGAGAATGGGGGAGAGACGGCCGGCAGCAACACAGCAAAGGAGAATTATCGAAACAAAACAAAGTGTTTTTATTTATTTATTTAAATTATAACTACAATCCGAAAAAACAAGGAAAGCCTGGCTTCCCTTGGCCTCCGGGAGAAAACGCCACTGAACCATACTTGCCAACCCTCCCGATTTTCGCGGGAGACTCTCGATTTCATTGCCCTCTCCCGGTTTCCTCCCGGGGTCATATTTCTCCCGATTTCTGACAAAATCAGATTTACTCACGACTGTTTCCACTCGGACTTTAATACAGCTACACCATTGTTTGGTTTCCATGGTAGCGCATCTCTTTAGTAGCGCGCGCAACTGAAAGTCTGAGAGGGTCAGTGGCGTTTTCTCCCGGAGGCCAAGGGAAGCCAGGCTTCCCCTGTTTTTTCGGATTGTAGTTATAACTTAAATAAATAAATAAAAACACTTTGTTTTGTTTCTGTAATTCTACTTTCCTGTGTGTTCCTGCCGGACCGTCTCTCCCCCATTCTCATTGAGTATTTTACAAAGAGTGAAACAGCGCCCCTCTAGATGTCATGGTGAAACAGTAGATTGCATTCACTGTTGCGAGAGGAGGCCAGCAGAATCTAGCTTCCCTTGGTGAAAAAAAATGGAGGGATTAACCAATCAGATGAGGCCCACGTGATGCCCCTGCCAACCTGTGATTGGTCAGGGCCATGCCAGGGGAAGCCAGCCGCCTCTAGCTTCCCTTCAGGGGCGGCTGGCGGCTGGCGATTTGATTGGACACTGCCATCCAATCACATCAACATCAATTTGAATACTGTAACTGTCATCACCGCCGTTAGAAATGATCAAGCAAATGAAGCATTATGGAGGGAGGAGATTTGGCGTACTTAATTAAGCATAACTTCACTAAACTTCCGCTACAGCAGCAACTAAAAATTAAAGCAGATGGCAGGACAACGCCCACACTCGAGCTGTGTACACAGAGGAATAAGGGATCTAATCGGACGTTCAATGAGGACAATTATGTCCGCACGGAGTGGCTAACTGGAAGCGCTAAACTTCAGCGTCTATTTTGCTGGCCATGTCTTCTTTTTGACAAGGGTTCGTGCTCCCTGAACAATCCTTGGGCAACTTCAGGATTCATCGACCTTGCCAACCTGTCACGGGCAATTGAGAGGCACGGTAAATCTAAAAATCATATAGATTGTGCTGTGAAATTAAAGCTTTTTGGACGCGTCAGGATTGACGAGGCTCTGGATGTAGCAAGAACCATTAGCACAAAGAAGCACAACGAACAAGTAAAAAAGAACCGGGATATTCTGAGGAAACTCATCATTGCTGCCCTGTACCTTGCACGTCAAGAGCAAGCATTCAGGGGACACAATGAGGCCGCTGGCAGCTCTAACAGGGGCAATTTTGTAGAGCTGGTACGTGCATTTGCAGAGTTTGACACTGCACTCGCGGAGCACTTGGGATCGTCAACAGTCTTCAGTGGTATGTCAAACACCATACAAAATGACATAATTGAGAGCATAGCTCGTTGTATCCAGGATGAGACTGATAAAGAAATACACATTTCTCCTTTCATTGCTGTACAAGTGGATGACACATCAGACATCTCCAATAAGTGCCAACTCACTATCATAATCAGATATGTGAATGAAAAAGGTAGTGTGTGTGAACGTTTCCTCGGCTTTTTTGATGTCAGCTTAGAAAGAGATGCAAAAGCTGTAACATCAGTTGTCATGAGAGCCATCGGGAACTACAGCCCAACAAACAAACTGATTTGTCAGACTTATGACGGAGCAAGCTGCATGAGTGGACAGCACGGTGGCGTTCAGGCTTTAGTGAAAGCACACTGCCCCAATGCGCTATTCATCCACTGCTATGCTCACAAATTAAATTTGGTTTTAGCACAAGGCACAAACAACATCCAAGCAGGCCAAACTGTTTTTGCCAATCTCGATGCCTTCCACAATTTTTTCTCACGTTCATGTAAGAGATCAGCACTACTGTCTGAAGTTGATCGAGCTGTGCGTGTACCAGGGGGTTCTGCTGTGAGGTGGAATTTTAAAAGCCGCGCAGTACACGCCATCCATGAAGGACGCGGGTCGCTCTGTATCGCTTTTGACAGGATAATGACAGAGGCCGGGATGGGACAAAGAGACCATTGCACAGAGTGCTTCCTTGAAGCAAAAACTTGAGGATTTTGACTTCACCTTCCTGCTCGGGGTCTTTCAGTCCATTTTCGGCCTCACAGAACCACTCTTCCAGGTTCTGCAAAGCAAGACGGCGGACATAAAAAAATGCCAGGATCGGATCATGAGCACTCTCAGCGCTCTCAAAGCCACAAGAACAGATGAGACATTCAGTCGCATTTACGATGACACGGTCAAAGCAGTCGGCGATCCTGTGCCCCGACGTAAACGACGTCGCCGCGGCTGGGACGACCTGGAGCAAGGGTTTAACCAGCACCAAGAAGGAGACGAGGAAACGGTTGTGTCTTTCCGGCGTCTTTACTTCCAGATTGTTGACGGCATAGTGTTGCACATGACCCAAAGATTTGCAGATATGGAGCACCTGCACTTTTTTCGGATACTGGAACACACATCATTCACATTGTTCTGCAACCCTGATGCATTTCCCAGCAGTGAGCTGGCTCAGCTGATCAACACGTATCCATTCTTTGATGAGCAGAAGTTAAGGAATGAGCTGCACACGCTGTACAACAACAGGTTGTTTCACAAGCCACCAGGAGAGCTGATACAGCTTCTTATTGAGGATGACCTACAGGGCACACTCTCCGAGGTCTACAAGCTGCTCCAGCTCATGCTCACGATACCAGCCACCAGCACATCAGCAGAGCGCTCCTTTTCCTGTCTAAAAAGGATCAAAACGTATCTGAGGAACACGTGTGGACAGGACAGACTTGTCAACCTAGCCACAATATCCATTGACTCTGTTGTTGTGGAGGACCTAAAGGCCGCTGGGAAGTTCTATGACATTGTTATTGACCACTTCGCTACCATGAAAGACAGGAGAATGGCCTTCCTCTTCAAATAGGGTGAGTGAAATGCACACCCCTTTCTCTCTGTGCATACCTGTTGCCTGAACTGCCCGTGTAGCTATGTGTGCAATTTCTGATGTGGTTCTGTTGGTTATTGTGCATTGCTTGCCTGGATTTAGCTGCAGGTGTTCAGTCTGAAGTAGTTGTTTTATTGCAGTTGTTTAATTAGCACAGGGTGCTGCTATCCGAAAATCAGCACCGCAGATAGCATGCCATATAGGGCCCGATCACCTGAATAGATGAGATTGTTTATATTTTTGTGTTACTTTTGGACTACGGACTGAACTAATTACAGAGACGAGGACTGTTGCTGCACTTGCAGTGTGTGTTAGTGTAACAGATGTAAATATGCAGTGGGGTTTATTTAATTTAATTTTGTATAATCACACACATTCTGTGTTTTATATTATTGTATTCTGTGTTCTTCATTTTATTGAATGTTAAATACCTGGCAAGGTCGGAGAGCTGTGCTCAGGAGTTTATTGTTGTGAGGACTTTAATTTCCTTTCTTTGTGATTTTACTTTTTGTATATATTGTGTCCCTCACGTTTCCTCTTCCCTTTTTGTAAACGTTCCAAGCAATGAGAGGAGTCACTGAGGGAAATGTATGTAAAACTGATCATTTTATCTGTTATCAGATTCAGACATTAAACAGAGATCGTCTCAACTTTACGCTGACTCGGCGGGTCTCGTCCATTATCAACACAACGCATACTGATACTTTGATGTGAACGTAAAACTTTAAAGGTCTCCTGATTTAGTTTGTGAATGAATGCTTCTTATTTATTAATTACCGAATCTGCACTGCGCATTGAGCGGCTGGTATTGCATTGGTGGGGGGGAGGTTGGCATAAATTAATAAGAAAATGCTTAAATTAATAAGAAAATGCTTAAATTAATAAGACGAGAGAGTTTCAGCTGGAGAGTGCATGCGGACCTGTCGCTTAGATAACAGGCGTGTACAAGTCCTGCATCTGTATGATACAAATGTGTGTAAAATGTTACCGGGCGCTGTAATCACTCATCTGGTTACGTTATTGACCCCCCCCCCCCCCCCCCCGCCCCCCCCCCCCCGACCCAAAAACATTGGCTTCCCCTACATTTTTCCCCACCCCACGCTACTGGTGATAATACACCCCGAAACGTCTTTATTGAGCTGTGTTTCCACCACCAGTTTTACTCTCACCTTGCATCGCTCTCTTTCAGCGACTCTTAATGTTTTCATCACCTGTTCATCATCCACCTCTTTATTCTGTGTTCAGTGTCGGCTGTAATATGAGCTGTTTGACGGCCTATTATTGTCCCCATATCCATATAAACAACACATTTATCCCGTTACGTTCCTCCACGCCGCACTGAAAGCAATTTCCGTCGTCATTTTGAAGGGCAGCTGTTCCTCGGCTGATATGTTTTGGGCTTTGTTGGCATGAAAAAAAAAGATGATGGGGGGAGAATCAATGGTGTTTTCAGCTACTCTATTCAACTCAGAGTTCACAGTTATTCACAATGAGTTTAGTTTAAAAGACACATATTAAACTCTGTGTATAGTGCGTGAATCAGATTCATAAATATTGACAAAATATACAAATGACATTTATCGACATACAGACCATCTTCAAGTATCTGTTATTGAATCACAAATGAACTGTTATTCTGTATTTAATAACAATCATTCTTTATTTGAAAGCAGACTTTGCTTATTCTGCTTTTTGGAGTTTTAGTGCATGTAAATGGTCTGCAGAGGCTAAAATCCCAAAGTTCCCTTCAGAGGGAGTTCTTCTTTTATATAACATATCATATGTCTGATATTTTGTCATTGTACCACCAACCTAATTTGAAACATTTATTCAATTGTATTTCTTTTTATGAAAGGAGACAAAATACAGGAAAGTACACTTTAAAACGGAGTGAGATAATGAATAACAATGTGATGCATAATACACTCACTCCCTACACCTCAACCATCATTTGTATTGTTACGTGCCCACTAGGGGATGAGGAAAAGCAACACACAACAGTTGGAGTTGGTAATAATTACAAGTAGTTTATTAAAGGTCCCATGTCATGGTCATTTCTACTGATCATAACTCCATTGTTGAGGTCTACTAGAATAGATTTATATTGTTCAATGTTCCAAACTCACATTGGTTTCTCACAGCATCTCTGTATAGTATGTGTATTCACTCTCTGTCATAAAAAGCTTGTTGGAGCTGCTGCCCCCCCTCCCTGTGAGCCCAGTGTGCTCTGATTGGTCGGGACGTTGCGAGGCTCGTTGCTGCGAGGAGCGGACAGGTTTCCGGGTCGGCGATACAGCGAGAACAAGCGAAACTCATCCTGAGCACACAAACACTCACAGCCGAAGTAAAAACAATAAGTGTGGCTTGATATTGAGAAAAAGGTTTCTAACGCTGTGAGTCAATGGGTCTGCGGAGAGCATTTCTCCACCATCCCAACTCGTCTATTACCAACCAGGGAGCTCTATGCAAGTCAATGGGACTCCCTGTTGGTTAGCCAAGGGGTCCTGGTGTGTGAGAGGCTCCGCGGATTGGTCCATTTGGGCCAATCCGGTCATTTGTTGTTGATGTGGGTGTTCACACGTCACAGAACCCAGGAAGCAAACAATGGAAGAAGAGGAATGTCCAACGAGGCGTTCAGGGGCAGCACAGACAGGTCTTCTCTGTGTTAGAGTTTTACTCGCTACAGGGTGCACTTTGAGGGTTTGTGACTCTGCAGACCGTTTACATGCAGAACAACCTTCATAACACAAGGGGACGGGTGATAACCGGAAAAGCATGACATGGGACCTTTAAATAACAGGATAACAAAATGGAAGGCACGCAGCCTGGAGAAAACAAAAGGCCAACAGGGCGCAGGTTTAAATGAGTAATCAACAAAAGGAGGCCTAAGTAAATACAAAGAAATAGATACTAACAAAGCTATACTAGAGGACAACAGTCACGTAATACTAAGCTACCACTAATAACACAATACTAATACGGACCACACGAGTTAACCACTGTTAACAGATTTGTCTACAATCGAAGATCAAGTACCGAGAGGCGTCTGTTCACACATCAGAGCCTCCCGACTGATCGTTGTCCACAGGCTTTATAGTCGTCTCCGGAAGGTGTGCGCTGGGATTGGAACGTGTCGGGCCCGGCATGATCCAATCACAATCTTCGGAGGCGGACCGATGAATGGCCAATGACACAGCTCATTTACATATAACACAGGGGAAACACAGATAACAGTTCCGGGGAGGCGGCGGCCGTAACAACTATCTCATATCTAATGGTTGGATTGCAATAAGATGTTGTGAAGACATCCATGATTTCCATTGGACGAGCCTTAATGACTTTAGTGGTTGTTTTTTTTAGAGAAATGTGTTGCAGCCATGTTCTCTTATATAATATCCTGCTTATTTTTGTGTGTGTAGCCTACTGTACATTTGTGTTTCAATATGTATATTTTCTACTTTTTTTACTGCTATTTGAGATGTTTACATTTTGAATTGTTTATTTCTAGTCTTTTAATTTCTCTAAAGTACATTGCCTTGTCTTTTTTATGCTGCTGCAATGCACACAAAATCCCAAATTGTAATCAATATCTTATCTTAATAATAATAATTCATTTATTTAGCGCTTTTACAGGTGCTCAAAGTCGCTAGATAGTAAAAAAGTACAACAAATACATATTATAAAAGTCACATTCGAGCAATAAAACAACAATCACACATTAAAAGCCAGTTTGAAGAGGTAAGTTTTCTTATCTTATCTTGATGAAGTCTAAATATTATGGCTTTAAGGATCAATTCAATTTTCTTTTTGTGCAATTATGGATTTGTTTTGCTGTTAGAAAAATAAAGAATACTGTCATCTACATCAAGTAAAATAGAGAAAGTGCCTCCTTATTCCAGACGTCACTTCCATCGCTCACCTCTTGTTGTCTCTCTGCCAGCCAGTCATGTTGTGTCAAGTCGAATCGATCCTAACCGACGCTGAGCTGCACAATTAATTTCCCATTTTGCTTTTCGCTCTTATTGATCTCTTCCTCCATACAGTCGGGTCCAGGCGAAATGGATTAGCCGTCAGATTAAGTCCAGAAACTCTTCTCGAGGGTCATTCAAATAGATAAAGGACCTAAAATTCCTCTAATGGATTTCCCTACTGCCTCCAGAGAGTTTTGAAACAATTTCAGATAGCAGAGTGGCGGCTCTGGATACTTCCTGGTATCCATCAGGATCTAATCGACACTAACGTTGTGCTGTCAATCATCAGGGGATCAACAGAGGGAAACTTGAACATTAAAGCCCGCCTTAAACACGTCTTAAAGGTACAGTAACACCTAATCAGAGGACCAGAATACTGACTATTTCTGTCTCTTTTCAGTGGTGTAAAGTAACTAAGTTGATGTAATCAAGTACTACAGTTCAGAGGTAAATGGTGTACTTTTCCTCCACTACATGTATTTAATACCTTTAGTTACTTCACAGATCTGGATGAATGATGTGAAATCTAATCAAGTGTTGAATCAGACTTTAGTTCCACCTGGAGTAAATCCACCAGCTACCCTGCAGTATACAAAGTCATTCAAACTAGCTGCACCTTCACCAGCTTTGAGAACACTTTCATGTTCAATCATTATAAAACACATCATATATATTATTCTGAAATGGACCAATCTGCACAACGAATACTTTTACTGTCGCTACTTTCACTATATTTTGACGAGAATACTTTTCTACTTTTACTTGAGGAACATTTTGAATGCAGGACTTTTACTGTAACAGAGTATTCCTACACTCTGGTACTTCTACTTTACTCAAGTACAAGATCTGAGTACTTCTACTTTTACTCAAGTACAAGATCTGAGTACTTCTACTTTTACTCAAGTACAAGATCTGAGTACTTCTACTTTTACTCAAGTACAAGATCTGAGTACTTCTACTTTTACTCAAGTACAAGATCTGAGTACTTCTACTTTACTCAAGTACAAGATCTGAGTACTTCTACTTTTACTCAAGTACAAGATCTGAGTACTTCTACTTTTACTCAAGTACAAGATCTGAATACTTCTACTTTTACTCAAGTACCAGATATGAGTACTTCTACTTTTACTCAAGTACCAGATCTGAGTACTTCTACTTTTACTCAAGCACAAGATCTGAGTACTTCTACTTTTACTCAAGTACAAGATATGAGTACTTCTACTTTTACTCAAGTACCAGATATGAGTACTTCTACTTTTACTCAAGTACCAGATCTGAGTACTTCTACTTTTACTCAAGCACAAGATCTGAGTACTTCTACTTTTACTCAAGTACAAGATCTGAATACTTCTACTTTTACTCAAGTACAAGATATGAGTACTTCTACCTTTACTCAAGCACAAGATCTGAGTACTTCTACTTTTACTTAAGTACAAGATCTAAGTACTTCTACTTTTACTCAAGTGCAAGATCTGAATACTTCTACTTTTACTCAAGTGCAAGATCTAAGTACTTGTACTTTTACTCAAGTACAAGATCTGAGTACTTCTACTTTTACTCAAGTACAAGATCTAAGTACTTCTACTTTTACTCAAGTACAAGATCTGAGTACTTCTACTTTTACTCAAGTACAAGATCTGAGTACTTCTACTTTTACTCAAGTACAAGATCTGAGTACTTCTACTTTTACTCAAGTACAAGATCTGAGTACTTCTACTTTTACTCAAGTACAAGATCTGAGTACTTCTACTTTTACTCAAGTACAAGATCTGAGTACTTTACTTTTACTCAAGTACAATATCTGAGTACTTCTACTTTTACTCAAGTACAAGATCTGAGTACTTCTACTTTTACTCAAGTACAAGATCTGAGTACTTCTACTTTAACTCAAGTACAAGATCTGAGTACTTCTACTTTTACTCAAGTACAAGATGAGTACTTCTACTTTACTCAAGTACAAGATCTGAGTACTTCTACTTTTACTCAAGTACAAGATCTGAGTACTTCTACTTTTACTCAAGTACAAGATCTGAGTACTTCTACTTTTACTCAAGTACAAGATCTGAGTACTCTTCTACTTTTACTCTAAGTACAAGATCTGAGTTACTTCTACTTTTACTCAAGTACAAGATCTGAATACTTCTACTTTACTCAAGTACAAGATTCTGAGTACTTCTACCTTTACTCAAGTAACAAGATCTGAGTACTTCTACTTTTACTCAAGCTACAAGATCTGAGTACTTCTACTTTTACTCAAGTACAAGATCTGAGTATCTTCTACTTTTACTCAAGTAGCAAGATCTGAGTACTTCTACTTTACTTACATCAAGTACAAGATCGAGTACTGTCTACTTTTACTCAAGTATCAAGATCTGAGTACTTCTAACTTTTACTCAAGCTACAAGATCTGAGTACTTCTACTTTTACTCAAGTACAGGATTGGAGTACTTCTACTTGTACTTCAAGTACAAGATCTAATTAAGATCTGAGTACTTCTACTTTTACTCAAGTGCAAGATCTGAGTACTTCTACTTTTACTCAAGTGCACGATCTAAGTACTTGTACTTTTACTCAAGTGCAAGATCTGAATACTTCTCCCACCTCTGTCTCTTTTGATAATTATTTTAACAAATGAAAATCAGACGTACTTCAGGAAGATAAGGTATATTTTCAAAGAGGAAAATGTGCAGAGCCTCCACACTTCTCCACAGAGTGTGAAGCATTCCTGTATTTCTGTTATATTCCTGATTTAGCATGACGCCCTAATGACCTTTTAGCTTACGCTGCACTCTCTCTGCTGAACAGGCTTTGTTGTCTCCACCCATCCCACTTCCTACTCAGAGACACAAAGGATGTAACGCCACTGCCCTCTACACCAGTGGTTCTCAACTGGTCAGGCCTCGGGACCCACTTTTTCCTTAGTCAATAGATCGCGACCCGAAATTTTGAACCACTCAAATCTATTCAACAAAAAATCGTGCAGTAATATATACGCTTTGCAGCATATTAATGAAAGTGAAGTGCAGTGCGTATATCCCTTATATCCCTTCACAGAACTAAAGTATGCTTTTAAATAAGGTTTAATGAGATGATGGAATCAAAGCTGAACTGTATCACATAGAAAGGCACACATGCTGAAAATCCAACCCCAGCAGGGGGTCTGGGGGGATTCTCCCCCAGGAGATTTTTAGAAATACTAACATATAAACTACGCATTCTGGTACACTGAGAAGAAAATAAATAAATCTATTGCTACCCGACATATTAATAATATTGTATGCCATTGTTTGTTTTTCACTTAGTTCTGACAGCTTGCTGCTCCTCACAGAGAGAAGAGCAAAGAGGAGAGAGTCTGTGTGTAAGGGGTAGATACTGTAGCCCCCATTGTTCTGTGATCTGTCAATCATTAAACCGGGGGTCATATTTCATTATGTGTTCATTGTTATCTGAAGTTGTACCCATGGATGTATAAAGAATAGTTCTACCGCAAAGTGGGGACTTCCGGCAACAATCTTGATTCTGATTGGCCAGAAGACTCAGAAAAAACATCAGCAAAGATGTTTCATTGAGAAGATGATCACTACGTGACAGAAGTTTTCAAAACCGTTTATGGTCTCCGGTACTTTCAGTCCAACGCCTACTGCATGCACAGCGTTAGAAAATCGGGCCTTCAAAATAAAAGTTTGACTTTTTCCCCCAAAATAAATAAATAAAAGGAATTGTTTTTTTTTCAATTTTCTTTTTTTTCACTCACACATCTGCGACCCATTCGAAACGGGTCCGCGACCCACTTTTGGGTCGCGACCCACCAGTTGAGAACCACTGCTCTACACAATGGTCCGGATTGATCTAGAAAAACTGGAATCAGATCTTTTGTTTTTTGCAGCACATCAAATTCAAGTGTCAAGTTCATGGCTTTTATTGTCATATGTACAGAGTGTTATTAATCACTTTGACGCTGCTGGAAATGTTTGCGCTCTCATTTGCACATCATCTGTTTATATATATATCCTGCTTGAAGTAAACGGTTATTTTGTGTTTTTTTGTAAATATTGAGTGTTCTTGTATTTTAATGTGTTTTTTTTTATACCTCGGGACTTTGGGAAACAGTACTTCGACCTTTCTGTGTGTACAAACATATTTTGAGATTGACAATAAAGTTGACTCTGACTTTGATTGACTTTGATTAGCCGTGTTGGTCTTGTATTTTTATGGTAATGTTGTATTGTTTGTAAGCGTACTGTTCAATGTATCATAGCTCCAATTTGTTGTCGCTTTATAGTATATATTAAACCTTTTAGGTTGTATCGTCAAATGATACTTATACATGGGAATGACTGGAATTTCGCTGTAGTGACAATAAAGGAATCTAATCTAATCTTATCACAATGAAATGAAAACGGATAATAGTGCAATAAAATAAAATAGAATATAATAGAAATTGTGCAGCATAGTCTATATACAAGTCATTGGAATATTGATATGAGTTGCAGACAGATGGATGTTATGGACGTCCTTTCAAAAGTTCAGGTGTTTAACAGTCTTGTGGCCTGTGGGATGAAAGTGTCCGTGAGCCTGGTGGTTTTAGATCGTGTCCTGCATCTCGTGAAGGAGAGTGGAAGGACTATAGGATATAAATGGGAATGGACAGGATCATTACCCTGCACTTTATACTTCCCTACCATTCCCAGTTGCACCCTGGGAAGATCCTCTCAAGGGCAAAATGTAGATCACAGTATAGAGACCCCCCCCCCCCTCTCCCTCCTCCCGTTCCACAGCCACTTATAAGATGCTGCTCAGATCAATGGCTGTCAATCTGGACGTCACTCCTTTAGAGATGATGTGTGTTGCCTCAGCAGGGATGCATTCAATCAATGTTTATTTATATAGCCCAATATCACAAATGTTACATTTGTCTCAGTGGTCTTCACAGTTTGTACAAAATATCAGTATGACAATACGACACCCTCTGTCCTTAGACCCTCTGTCCTTAGACCCTCTGTCCTCAGACCCTCACATCGTACAAGGAAAACCTTCCGGAGAAAACCCACAGTTTAAAGGGAAACATGGGAGAAACCTCAGGGAGAGCAACAGAGGAGGGATCCCTCTCCCAGGACGGACAGACGTGCAATAGATGCCGTGTGTACATTGAAAAGATAATACATTTGCAACATAGGTAGTCCAAATGTTTGGAAATGCATGTGTGAATAATAGGAAGATGAATCCACGAGGATATCCATCCAGGACCTATGATCCAGGACCACAGCCACGACTCAAGATCCAGGGCTCGCGATCCAGGACACAGGACCGCAGGACCATCCATGACTCCGGATCCCGGCGTATATAGACACCAAATTATAAGCATTGCCTGTGTAGAGGAAAGAACATAATGTCGAGTACAGAAGAGGAAACGCTATCATGGGCGAGATGCATTTCAAACAGGTCCGATTCAGAAAGAGTGTGTTGGGTTTTCCAATAGCGACCGCGCCTTTTTCCTTGAAGGAGATTTATGCTCCTCTCTGAAGAACCAGCACCTTACCGTGGTAGAGAGGTTTGTGTGCCCTGATGATAAGCGGGAGAAGATGGATGGATGGATGGATGGATGGAGATTTATGCTGTGTTCCAATCCAATCAACTTTATTTATATAGTACATTTAAAACCAACAGAGTTGACCAAAGTGCTGTACATCAATACATATATAAAAAAACAGCATACATTTAGACAAAACTAATGTAAAAGCACGAGACAATAAAACCATACTTATAGCCACAGACTGAAAACCCTCATGCATGATGTAACTACATTTTAAAACACAACTAAATATAGAAAACCCCAATTTAGAAAGCACACACTGATACGTCTTATACGTGTTGCAAAAGCACGGGAGAACAAGTAGGTCTTTAAACGAGATTTAAAAACGGAGCAAGTCTGATCCACTTACATCGGAAGTTGAAGGTACTCGAAACTGAGAGTGACGTCACATCCGAGTTGACTTCGTTCCAGTAGCGCAAGTCGAAAAATAGATGGACGTCCGCAGTAGAGTTGAGTGCCTTGTTTCAAGCTCTAGCAGCCACCTCAGGGTTAACCTTTGTTAGCAATACAGGTCCATAACTTTATTTAGTATTTTGTGAACAGGGCAGCAACATATCCACAGATAGAACATGAGCATATCAAGTTGATTTATTGCGACACAAATAACACAGAAGGGCTAAAACATGTTAATCAAAGTGTTCTCTTAATAATTATATGCGGAGACTCTGTTTTGAACGATGGCGGCTTATCTTAGGAAATCCGACAATTTCGACTAGGAACTCGGATATCCCCTATGCAGCATGTGTGTTTATGGATTTGTCAAATAAAGCATCTTAAGCCAATAAAGAAGGGCCTGAGTTGGTCTTAACGTGCTCTCGTAGGAACAGGAAGCATCAAGTAAGAATCTAAATGTGCGAACAGATCCTTAATGTCAGCTTATTAATAAACCGCCCTCTAATGAAAGTGTTTTAGCACCAGTGACCTATAGTTTAATAAACAGATCTTTCTTAGTTATCTCACTCTCAGCAAACACTTTTTCTGCTTTGTAGTCGTTAATATTTCTCCGGCGCTGATATTGATGCTCGTGTCCATTCATTTGCTCATTTGGAGGCAATCACTGCTGATGCCATTTGTCAGCGTGCGTGCGCTTTCCTGCGAGAGCGTGGCTGATTTGCACCGCTGTCTATCGGAGTAATTAAAACCACGAGACGTGCAGCACCTGATTGATTTCTCTGACCTATTTTGTGTAGTAAAATGGCTCATGCACACATGAGCTGTTTCAATGTTTGAGAAAGAAAAACTAATTTGCTCAAATTTGTGCAAAGCGATTTCAGTGCAGCTGATTTCATTTAGAGAGAGCATGCACACATCCACTATTCTTTTTATTATCCGTGTCTTAAAGCCCGCCATGGTGTCTGCTTGCCTTTTCTTTTTGGTGGAATTTGGAGCCAGTGCAAAGGCAGTCACCAGGGAACCAATTACTCTTAAAGATCTCCGGGTTTCATCTATTTTTGATGCGAGGTACGGCATGCTAAAAAAACAAACCCCTGACTTTCTCTGAGACCATCAGATTATAGGCAGCCTTCCTCATCACCAGAGCCATGTGTTATTACACTGGTAATGATCATTACTTCTACTCTTTGAGGTTTTTGTCTGGCTAGTATTTGGATGTTCTTGTGGTGTAGCAACTATCTATTTCTGCTTACAGAAGTAGAAACACATTTCCCTAAAATACTGTACATTTACACAGTGGTGCACAATTAACATAATGCCTTTGATGTCATGTCCTCTGTTTGTATCCGAGCCCCGGGAACTTTACAGGTCTGTGGAACCAATTTGACATAATAGCCAAAACCGTGGAATCACAACTCCCCCCCATCAATTTAACACTCGCGCTCCTATTGGCTAGCGCTCCAGCACATTGTAAGTGATAGGCTAAGGGGCGGGACATCTCTAAGCTGGTTGACCAATCACAAAAGAGCCGTCCAGCTAACCGGCTAATCAGAGCTCTGGTTTCTTTATCTTATCATAGCGAAGTTAATATTGATTGCACAATGTAACGGCTTTGAAATATTGATATCATCGACGTATAGCTGGTTCCGTATCTTTTTAGCTCCATGTGCCACTCAGCAGTTTCCCAACGGAAGAAACTATGTATGTATTGCTTAGTCTTTTAGTCTTATAGTCTTTATTAGGATCCCCATTAGCACCATACCATACCACCATTGGCTATTCTTCCTGGGGTCCTCACACACACAAAACATACATACAACAAAATTAAAACAAAACAGCTCATGCAATTTACAGTGCTGTATGAAATGAATCAGATGTTTGCTTGACTTGTAGTGCAATGAAATACTGCAAGAGCACCGCGCTACAATATTTAAACTAAATCCCAGAGAGAGAGAGGGGGTGGTAAGAAACACATGTCAGCAAAATGTTAATGTTGTTCCTTCATTACTGCTGTGCCGTTTGAAATGGCAGATGGAATAAACCATCTCCCTCTATTGTCTCCACATTATGGCCGAAGCCCCACAGCGAGGTGTGGAATTGTAGAAGTGGAAACCTAGTGCTCATGTCCCTCTGCTATATATTTCTGCCTCTTTCATCACGGCTGCACCTCATGTAGAACAGCTTTTTGACGGAGAGGGCGTGGGTGCGATGAAAGGGCAGCGGAATGGAAAGATTGTTTTTCATTAATCTTTATTTATTCACAGAACTTTGACTGAATGCAATGCTGTCTTTCTGCAGCGCCTGCTTTGTATTCACCTGAGATTACAGCAGGGTTTTCTTTACAGTTTGGCCACTGAGCAGCTATTACAGTAATTAGAGGTGAGGTGCTTTACACAGAGGCACTTTGACACCAGTAATTAAGCAAGCATGTCGTTTTTCTTCATCACATCCCTGCCCAGATGTTTTTTTTTTCAACAACACAGCTCGTCTTAATCAGACTAATTTACTTCTAAAAAGTACAACCCTTGAATTTGCATATTTTCATCCGGCTCTGTTGTGATTGGTCAACTACTTAGATATGTCCCGCCCCTTCGCCTGTCACGTAAAATGTGTGTGTGTGTGTGTGTGTGAGAGGAACTCCCTTAAAGGACACCTATCATGCTATGTTTAAATGATATATTGTAGGGCCATAATTATATAAGGTATATTTATACGTTTCTGTTTTCAAAATACCAAACAGATCCTGCGTTTTAGCCATGCCTCATTTCGCTCTATTTGCTCTTTCCAGCCCTGTTTTTGCAGGGGCTGATTCTGTGAGCTGCAGCTGACCCCCCTGCAGGAGGGGGGAGCGTGCTCTGATCAAGTCAGAAGAGGGGGAGAAAATAGATCTCCGTCCTCCGTGTTTTATTATATTATATAGAGTCGTTATTCATTTGTTTTAAAGCTCAATAAATAACAAAGAAGACCTTTGACCGGCACTTTTCTAATTTTGTCCGGAAGATTTCAACTTTAACGGACATCTTTTAACGACGAACTGAAACTCTGCCGCATTGTCCCCTCGTTCCTTGGAAGAGGCGGAGAGGTGGGTGTTTGTCATCTGCTGGTGGACTACCGGAGAGAATTACAGCGCTTGCCTCGACGGGGAGGGATTGCATTGAATAACAGCAGCGGGAGCAAACGCTTGCCTCGGGGAGGGAGAAAAAGAGCCACAGCGGAGAATAAACAGAAGGGCAACCATGGCAAACCATGCGCGGGAAGTCTTCTTCGCTGCTTTTGTGGCAGGATACAGCGCCACTTACAGGCCTGGCATATGTACTACAGCGTCTCCAGCGCTTTCGAGCAGCAATGGCCGGCCGTGGCCCAACCTCTCATTCCCCTGATAGGTGGAGAGTTGACCCAATAGCCGTAGCGCCACTTTACTGACGTCAGGACAGTGTTCAAATCTGGATCAGTTTTTATCAGATCCGTTGGAGCCCCTTTTTTTTTTAGAGATTTGGGTATGGAGGAAAAGAGAGAGGGTTGTGTTTTCTGACACTTGGTGAGTTCCCTGGAACACCGGGGACACATGTTCATGTATAAAAGACGTACAAAAGTGCATTTTGCATGATAGGTCCCCTTTAAGATTCAAGGCTTTATTGTCATGTGCACAGTAGTGTATGTAAATGAAAAACTGAAGTCACAGGCTCCTCCAACAATGCAACATGAATATATAGGACATAAAACAAATAAAATAGTGCAAGAGAATGTTTTTAGATGTGCAAGGAAATACAAAAATAATAAAAATAGTGCAAGAAGAGTACACGTACATGGAATATGATATATTTGGAGGGAACTTTGGGATTGTATCCTAGGAAACCCCTAACAAGCATAATAATTGATACGAGATAATGTGTTTCAATGTTCATTTATTTGTTTTATTGTTTATTTAACCCCCTAAAAGTAAGCTCATATGTGGGGGAAATGAAATACCCTTTCCTTTATTCCTCTGTGCTCAATACTAGTATCAAATCTATCAAGTTACCCACACATTTTTCTCTTTTTGCTCATCAGTATAGACTTCATCTGCTGTTAGCATCAAGCAGGAGGAAAGGTTGTGGGAGTGTGAGAGAGGAAGTGTGCTGGAGTTCAAGGTTGTTCTTGTGAATTACCGAGTAATGCCTCAAACAAAGGTCACAGAGCACATCTAGCTGCTCTTAATGCGAGCGAAGGTGTGTAATTGGGACGATAATGGTGAGGATAATGATCCCGGAGAATCACACACACACACACACACACACACACACACACACACACACACACACACACACACACACACACACACACACACACACACACACACACACACACACACACACACACACACACACACACACACACCAGAGCTGCTGCTTTCCGTCCTCTCTGCGCACAGACACTGGAAAGCGAGACCATTATTACGTGCGGAGTTAACAGGACCCCGAGCATATCATTATGGTTAGATGGTGGAGAGTTATAACTGTTTGCATGAGTGCAGCTGACGAGGATTCTGGCCCGCGCTCTCCAACCGATAATTTACATTTCTGGTCAACGCTGGCCGCCCGCCGGCTTTTTCCCTCAATTCCACGCTCTGTTACACATGGATTTGTAGAAAAGTATTGACAAATTAAAGCTTTATGCCAAAATGCAATGTGTCCTTTTAGGAAAGATATGCTTTTTTATTTTCTGAAAATGAAAACGCAGAGTTTGGAAATGCTCATATTTTATCATGAGGGGGTTTAAGATAAATACATGATGTTAAAGCCAGTAATCATTTTCTGTTTGAATAGTCACTTTTTCAAAATGGTAGATGACGTTATTTTGATTGAGACCAGACATATTGATACTGTAGTGTACTGTATAAGGTTTTTGTAGAGGACTCTTTAAAGTAGAGACACTACAGACTGATATACACCTGAACATCAGCAGGAGAGGACTCTTTAAAAGTAGAGACACTACATACTGATATACACCTGAACATCAGCAGGAGAGGACTCTTTAAAGTAGAGACACTACATACTGATATACACCTGAACATCAGCAGGAGAGGACTCTTTAAAGAGTCCTCTCCTACTGATATGAACCTGAACATCAGCAGGAGAGGACTCTTTAAAGTAGAGACACTACATACTGATATACAGCTGAACATCAGCAGGAGAGGACTCTTTAAAGTAGAGACACTACAGACTGATATACAACCTGAACATCAGCAGGAGAGGACTCTTTAAAGTAGAGACACTACATACTGATATACACCTAAACATCAGCAGGAGAGGACTCTTTAAAGTAGAGACACTACATACTGATATACACCTGAACATCAGCAGGAGAGGACTCTTTAAAGTAGAGACACTAAATACTGATATACACCTGAACATCAGCTGGAGAGGACTCTTTAAAGTAGAGACACTACATACTGATATACACCTGATCATCAGCAGGAGAGGACTCTTTAAAGTAGAGACACTACATACTGATATACACCTGAACATCAGCAGGAGAGGACTCTTTAAGTAGAGACACTACATACTGATATACACCTGAACATCAGCAGGAGAGGACTCTTTAAAGTAGAGACACTACATACTGATATACACCTGCACATCAGCAGGAGAGGACTCTTTAAAGTAGAGACACTACATACTGATATACACCTGAACATCAGCAGGAGAGGACTCTTTAAAGTAGAGACACTACATACTGATATACACCTGAACATCAGCAGGAGAGGACTCTTTAAAGTAGAGACACTACATACTGATATACACCTGAACATCAGCAGGAGAGGACTCTTTAAAGTAGAGACACTACATACTGATATACACCTGAAACATCAGCACGAGAGGACTCTTTAAAGTAGATGACACTACTACTGATATACACCTGAACATCAAGCAGGAGAGGACTCTTTAAAGTAGAGACACTACATACTGATTATACACCTGAACATCAGCAGGAGAGGACTCTTTTAAGTAGAGACACTACATACTGATATAACCCTGAACATCAGCAGGAGAGAACTCTTTAAAGTAGAGACACTACATACTGATATACACCTGAACATCAGCAGGAGAGGACTCTTTAAAGTAGAGACACTACATACTGATATACACCTGAACATCAGCAGGAGAGGGACTCTTTAAAGTAGAGACACTACATACTGATGTGCACCTGAACATCAGCAGGAGAGGACTCTTTAAAGTAGAGACACTACATACTGATATACACCTGAACATCAGCAGGAGAGGACTCTTTAAAGTAGAGACACTACATACTGATATACACCTGAACATCAGCAGGAGAGGACTCTTTAAAGTAGAGACACTACATACTGATATACACCTGAACATCAGCAGGAGAGGACTCTTTAAAGTAGAGACACTACATACTGATATACACCTGAACATCAGCAGGAGAGGACTCTTTAAAGTAGAGACACTACATACTGATATACACCTGAACATCAGCAGGAGATAACTCTTTAAAAGTAGAGACACTACATACTGATATACACCTGAACATCAGCAGGAGAGGGACTCTTTAAAGTAGAGACACTACATACTGATATACACCTGAACATCAGCAGGAGAGGACTCTTTAAAGTAGAGACACTACATACTGATATACACCTGAACATCAGCAGGAGAGGACTCTTTAAAGTAGAGACACTACATACTGATATACACCTGAACATCAGCAGGAGAGGACTCTTTAAAGTAGAGACACTACATACTAATATACACCTGAACATCAGCAGGAGAGAACTCTTTAAAGTAGAGACACTACATACTGATATACACCTGAACATCAGCAGGAGAGGACTCTTTAAAGGAGAGACACTACATACTGATATACACCTGAACATCAGCAGGAGAGGACTCTTATCCACTCTGCATCAGATAATCAGGTCTGAAACACCGTCTACAGTCACAGTTCAGAAAGACCACCAAAGTATTGAAGACGCTGAGGATCTCTGACAGCTTCTCTCCAGTCGAGGTTCTCCTTCTTCACTGGGAGTACTGGTGCCTTGATCCCAACATGAGCGAGAGAGAGAGAGATCTGCCCCCCCCCTTCCTCCTGAGACCTGCTCTGCATGACGGCATGTCACTATTTTAAAACATGCCGTCATCCTGAACACTGGTATGAATGCGACCCCCCCCCCCCTCCCACCCAGCTGATCTCAGCAGGGAGTCTGCGCAAATCCACCATGAATAATGCAAAGCCTTTTTAGCATGCAGTCTGTGTGCCTTGCTGGGTTTGTTTCAGATGCATAGTGTAGTGAGGAGCGGCCTCCATTTCTAACGCGACAACACACACCTGAATGGCTGCTTGACATAATACAGGAGGTGGAAATGACTCAATAATAGATTCAATGTGTAAAGCGCCTTTCAAGGGACCCAAGGCCGCTTTACATGGTGAACAAAAGGGGCAAATAATGAAGTAAAACATTAAATAAATAGTAGGAGTGGAAGCAGGGGGACTGTGATGGGTTCGGGGTCAAAGGTGAACAGGTGAGTTTTTAATGACGACTTGAAGAGGCTACCACAAATGCTGCATGTGCTGTTGCGTGGGTGGAGGTATTAATACTTTGTAAATCAACGAGAGAAATCTTTCAGCTGCTGGCAGTCAATTGGCATAATAATAACAAACGATCGTTCAGCATCTCTAGCAGTGAACAAAGAGCATCGATTTGGGAGTGTAATCACATATCAATAAGTGAAGATCAGCATATGCAAATGGTGTATAGTTAGCTAGATAACAACGACAAGTAAAGAAGCATATTCTTTTATTAGTGGAGTCTGGTTGAACACATCTGGATCTCCTTTTGATTGGCGTTCTTTCCACAAAAAATATCATTGCTAACGAGCTAAGCTAATGGAGAATAAACAGACCTGTTTGTTATGTTTTAAATGTTATGTTTCAAACGTTTGCTTTTAAATAGTTGTTTTCCCATTCATCAGTTGTTAGCTTGTAGTCCTACAGCTCCAAAGTATTTGTGTGGTGGCTCCCACTTTGTTTTTCTCACCACATGAGTCGGTTTCATGCTTTTGTTGTCACTTAATTCATTCAGTTGCAGAGCAGGGCGAAATCCCTTTTGAAATTATTTTTAGTAACCAAGCTGTGAAGTAGAAGAGGTATTTTCTGAAGTGCTGCGAGGAAATAACACGGCTTGGAGGAACAACATTTCCTTCAAGTATTTGTTTTATTTCTGGAAATGATTCAATGAAATGTTGAAGGGAGGGTTATGAACTTCCTAAATAATACATTGTTAAATCACCTCTGCAGCCGTGACACTGGTACAATC
>NW_022989963.1:80364-142097 GCF_902827175.1 Gymnodraco acuticeps | reverse complement strand
TTACGACCAACCCTGGCTCTGTTATCTCTCTTAAGGAATGGGAGGCTCCAGCTATCTTGATAAACCAGTTCAACTCTCGGTCACAAAATGGTTTACGGCTGTGAGAACACTGGCTTCGAGGCCATTAAGGGTCAGACGCAAGTGATTCAGGGTGCCCAGCTGTTTAGTCTATCCCCCCAAATATGTTGTTTACTCTCTCTGAACTAGTTAAAAGGTCTATCGAGAGAGAGGCGCAGCAGATTTGACATGGCAACCCACCAGGGCAGTCAGAATCTCTGGCTGCTGTGACTTGTGATGTGAATTTCTCCGGCCGATACTTGTAAATAAATATCAGTGTTTGACATCAAAGCTCCAACTCTCCTCGTGTCTTTCTGAGACCTGACTCTCCATTGCTACAGAAGTTTCCCTTACAAATCTCACTACTCTCCCCTTTACTGATCTAATGCAATCTGGGGCAAAACAATGCCGTTTTTTGCTTGAAGTACAATATTTTTTGCCTATTCTTTAATGGTGCATATGAATATCTCTGCAGGATTTGATCCATGAAATGTCTTAGAATTGCTAAAATGTATGATTGGGCTCATTTGTTTCATCTTTCCAATCTTATTTAGATTTGAGGTGAGGTTATTTATTTTGGAGCTCAGTCTGTAACTGCTTCTTTCTTCCTTTCGACAGCTTGTAAAACTACAATTCTTGTTTGGTTTCTTTCCGTTAACCGTCAAGTGGGAAATAAGTATTTGTTATGTTTGGCTGTGAAAAAGAAAATGTATTATGAAGGGCAGACCATCTATTTTTATTTGTATTTATTTTGTTAATTTAGAAAGGGGCAGGTCATATAAGATTGTTTTCTTCTTCCTGCTCCTTTCCGCTCAATGGTGTTTTAATAGAGACAAGTTTCGTTGGCAATTATTGTACAGTGAGTTTTGCGTACCATGAGTGGGACAAATAAAAATGAAATGAAATTCTTAGAAATGAATGTAGCCCTCGACATGAAAAACCAAAGTAAAGCCTTTTAACTCATCGCACTACCAAAGCTTACCCTTCAAAATAACTGCATAGCCAAACACTTACTATTAGCCATGCTTGCTTTAAACAGTTATAGCTAAGCACATATGGCGATGTAAACATCCATCAGACATGTGCAAAACATTCTAGATCGGAATAATAAACTCGCCTTTGTTGCATTCAGGAAATAATAATCAGTGTTCCTGAGAGCTGTGTGTAAAACGAGTTGTCGGTTCCCTTATTGGCGCCTCGCCCAGGAAGCCCTTACATTTAATTGGTTTGTTGTGAGCTGCACCCACCCATTACGATCCCTCGTAAACGTGCTGGTATAAAACCAAACTGCACCTGGGCTTTAAGAGAGAGAGGCAGTGAGAAGAGCTCTCCTGATCATGTCATTAATCGCCCTGCAGACCCCACATATTCCTCTTATCTTTGAACACACACCTAAGCTCACCCGCAACCAATTCCAATTTGGCGTCTCGCCTCCATCATGGTCACTAAACCGGGAAGTCAAGGCACGGCCAGCAGCGATAATGAGGGTCACTCCAGCAACAAAGTGTTAATTTAAATTCCTCTCTATTAGCACCGATCAAACACATGTTGTCTGTCGTGACTTACATTCTTTTTTTGAAGGATTCGCACCAGTGGTTTTTGCATTTTAGAGCTCATTAACTATTATCTTTACATTACTGCGAATTGTTTTCTAGGCATACCATTAGCTCCCAGATTTATCTCCTGCTTTCAGACAGCTATGGAAATACATTTTCTGAGAGAGGTAATTTATTTTACTTGGTTTCTCTCTGTTGCTGCCAAAAAGCAACTTATTTAATGCGTGAAATTACCCAATTTGCATGATAATGTCCACACATTTGACTCATTTTGTGACGACACATCTCTTGAATTTAACTCCGAGAAGAACTTCCAGTATTTCCCAAGGTTTTCGATCAACATCCCACATGTATCTCTGCAGAAATCCTTTTTCTTTCTGCATCCCAACGGGAACACTACATGTCAGACGGTACATTGTGAATGCTCCAATCAAACCTCTGCATTACTTATACAACCCTTAATGTTGTTTTAAGAGGTGTTATTGTTTCTCTTTGAAAGATCTATGCTCAGGACTCCTCCAGTGAAGCACATGTAGCCTCCAGACATCTTTAACCTTGTAAGCTGTTGTTTTTGTGTCCCAGGATAGAGGACTTCTCTCATGTCACACATCTCGGCTGTTCCCATCAAACCCTTGCTCGACTCTTAAGTGCCTTTCAAGTCTTCTCTCCGTGGTATTCCCATCATTATTGACAGACCTCAAACAGCTCTGACGGGCTTGTTGTCTCTCAAGTGTGGTGTTGCTTCAGTGAGAAACTTTTTAAGTGGCTCTGCGTGTCTTTGAGACTGAGAGGCAAATTCTGGATAGTTCGTCTCCGTGACATTGTGTGTAAACTTGGTCTTATTATGCTCTTGGGATTTACTGTGTTGGATGAAAATGGCCTCAGAACTGCAGATGTTAATGATCATTCCTCTATTTTTCCACAATCCCAGCAGGTTATTGATTTTTCGGGAATGGGACTGAAGTAGGATGCCGCACCTTATTGTATTTTTTCAGAGTTTTTCCCATTTGTGGTCTTTCTATTGGCCTTCTGCATTTTCCATGTCTCAGTCACACCATGTTACAATTCCAGTGGGATTTTATTGGGCTTTAAGCTAGAAGAGAGGCATACATGTGGCCGAACAAATCACTTCCAGGATCTGCAGTATGAGACATATTGAAGAGGACATAGTGTATATCAGTATGTAGTGTCTCTACTTTAAAGAGTCCTCTCCTGCTGAGGTTCAGGTGTATATCAGTATGTAGTGTCTCTACTTTAAAGAGTCCTCTCCTGTTGATGTTCAGGTGTATATGTAGTGTCTCTACTTTAAAGAGTCCACTCCTGCTGATGTTCAGGTGTATATCAGTATGTAGTGTCTCTACTTTAAAGAGTCCTCTCCTGCTGATGTTCAGGTGTATGTCAGTATGTAGTGTCTCTACTTTAAAGAGTCCTCTCCTGCTGATGTTCAGGTGTATATGTAGTGTCTCTACTTTAAAGAGTCCTCTCCTGCTGATGTTCAGGTGTATATCAGTATGTAGTGTCTCTACTTTAAAGAGTCCTCTCCTGCTGATGTTCAGGTGTATATCAGTATGTAGTGTCTCTACTTTAAAGAGTCCTCTCCTGCTGATGTTCAGGTGTATATCAGTATGTAGTGTCTCTACTTTAAAGAGTGCTCTCCTGCTGATGTTCAGGTGTATATGTAGTGTCTCTACTTTAAAGAGTCCTCTCCTGCTGATGTTCAGGTGTATATCAGTATGTAGTGTCTCTACTTTAAAGAGTCCTCTCCTACTGATGTTCAGGTGTATATCAGTATGTAGTGTCTCTACTTTAAAGAGTCCTCTCCTACTGATGTTCAGGTGTATATCAGTATGTAGTGTCTCTACTGGGACATGTCTTCATGCTTTAATGTTCAGCTGCAACACCTCTTTTCACCCTCTGTCTGAAACCAGAGCCCAGTCTGCTCTGATTGGTTAGCTGGCCGGCTCTGTTGTGATTGGTCAACCTCTTAGAGATGTCCCGCCCCTTAGCCTATCACGTATGGGTTGGAGCGCTAGCCAATAGAAGGGCGCGAGTGTTCCGTAGTGATGTCACTGTGTTCCGGAACTTTGGTATTCTAGCTTTTGCAGACCATTTACATGCACTAAAAACCTATACAACACATGAAAGGAAAGGGAGAACCCCAAGAAGCATAATAGGGCCTCTTTAATATTGTATAAACAGAAGTGTAGCCTCCTCTTGGCTGGCTCTGACTTTATGTTCATTGTGAACCAGATCAGCTGCAACCCAATAAACTAATCAACATTTTTCTTCTTAGCGCAGAGCAGCCCTGATGAAGATTGGTTTGTTATGATACACCACCCAGATGGGCACATTACCAATGTATCAATAAAACACAAAGCCATTGCAAACCATTATGAGGTAATGGCAAAGCCTGAATCAGAGTTTAGGGATTTCCCCCATTGAATTGCATCTGAACAGTTGATGTTGGTTGGATGACACGCAAAGAGGAACAAGTGGCCTTTCTGACATCCTTCTTTTTCCTAGAGCAAAAACATTCATTTATAATAAATAGGAAATCACCATATAGTAAGAAAGATACGAAACATTTGTAAACACTGTTAAATTAAGCCAATATTTAAATCCATTAAAACTCACAGGATTCCGTTTTTTCAGCCATATCTCAACAGTCTTCATTACATTAATCTCAGTTTGAATGAAGTTGATACAAATTCAATTTGACACTCCCTTTGTGCAGTTCTAATTCCATTTAAAATGCATTATGTCATTTTCCGTGTGTTTTCATTTTAATTAGGCAGTTTTTCACGTTATCTTTTGACTTTGAATATTATTTATTTCACTCTCTTCTACTCCTCGACACTGCAGAGGTACTTTGAAGACGTGTTTCCCAGCGCATCACTCCTCTCCTGCTGGTGCCTCCACATGCTGCTCTGCGCCCTTTGTTCCACTTCATCGGGGTGTGTGCTCATCTCTGTGTGTGTGTGTGTGTGTGTGTGTGTGTGTGTGTGTGTGTGTGTGTGTGTGTGTGTGTCGCACCAAGAGAGTATTTTAAGGATGGGGTTAGATCTCTCTGTTTACTCCCCTTCCCCATTTTCCCTGTGCGACGTCAGGAGTGTGTGGTGTGTGTCTGTCAGTGGAGGTGTTTGATGTTCAGTGTGTGTTTCTGTGTGTGCAAATGAAGTGTGTAAGCAGATCTGTGCAGGATCGTGAGTGGGAGTATGCTCTGGTGTGGGATAGAGACACACACTTGCACGGTGTGTGTGTGTGTGTGAAGCATGGTTGTTGTTGTATACACACACACACACAAACACACACACACACACACACACACACACACACATACACACACACACACACACACACACACACACACACACACACACACACACACACACACACGGATGAGCATGTTCATTATTCTTCCTAAAAGAACCATTACAATTTCATCAGTGCATTGCAATCTGTAGCAGGGCGGGGGATAGGAGTGTGTGTGTGTGTGCGTGCATGTGCGTGTGTAGGAGAGAGAGAGAGAGAGGTGTAAGGGGAGGGAGTGTGCATCCTTCGCTCATTCACCACCGCCTGCCTTCATCACCCCCTCCTCCTCCTCCTTTTTATCCTCTTCTTCTGCGTTCCCTCCGCTCATAGATGCCGATGCACAGATTACGTCTTCCCTCCTCATGTGAGCCGCCAGAGACCCTCCCCTCTTTCTCCCTCCCTCCATCCATCCCACCTCATTCTACTACTACTACCACTCCCACACACTCTCACACACACCGGAGGAGGCTGTCCTCGGGCTACAGCAGGAAAGAGTTGGAGGAAAGGGTTAAAAAGGTGCAGTTGGATTTCTTTCTGCAGGCGGGATTTGGATTAAGAGCTGGATCCTGATTGGAATATATATTTTTGAGTGCTCTAGTCCAGTTTGGGAATTTGAAGGTGAGCATGGCGCTATTTATATTTCCTGACAGCGCCTCCTCACTTGTTGATAAGCATGGAAACAGCACAGATTTGTTTTGGTCAAACTAAGAAGTGAGGCAGTAATAATAATGATTTTAACATTTTGCACAGGTGGTGCAGTATTTGTTTTTTTACATTATTGCACGTGGTGTCTTCATCTATGAAGTCATGTGTTTCCTTTATCAAAAACTTTTTTTTCTATCCTGACCCTTCCTCTGTGTTTCTAATAGAGAAACTCAGCGAATTACTGCTGCTCTTTTTCAGCTTTGATCAGAAACGTGGGGAAATTAGCGGCAGCGTTTAAAGACGGCGGGAAGGGACCAGGCGGTGGTTCAAACACACACACACACACACACACACACACCTGTCACCACCACATGTCGCTTGGTTTGTTTCCGTCTCTCAGGTGTGTGTTGCCGTTAATTACATCCTTAATTGGGTTTACCCTCAGCCTCGGAGTTCTTTGGTTTCAGAGCAGCTTAAAGCCTCAGATGAAAGAGTTGTTAGGGTGGAGCGTGTGTGTGTGTGTGTGTGTTTGTGAAGCCTGGGTGGAGTGTGTGTGTGGTGGAGCAGGAGACACTCCTGCAGAGTGTCTACAGGAGTGAAAGAGAGTCTTTTTGTGTATATGTGTGAGGTATCTATGTGTGTGTTTTTGGGACCATCTGTGGAGGTCTTGTGTGATGGATGGTGACTGACGGAGGGTGTGAGGTGTGTGAAGGAGGAGGAGGAGGAGGATGAAGAGGAGAGGCAGTTGGATGGGGGAGGGTGTTGGGAGGAGATGGGGAAACCGGTCTGGTGTGTGTGTGTGTGTGTGTGTGTGTGTGTGTGTGTGTGTGTGTGTGTGTGTGTGTGTGTGTGTGTACGATCAGAGCAGTACATCACGGACCGGCTAATGGAATACTGGAGACTTGAAGGGTCCTCTGCTTCTCCTCACACACACACACCTCACCTCACCCCACCCTTAACGCTTTATTCTGCGTGAGTGTGACACACCTCAGGGCATCCTGGGGTTTCTGCCGGTGTTCAGACTCCACATCTGCACCAGCAGCTGTATGAGCAGCAATGCTTCTACACAATATGTGATTCAGTACATAGACAGATGCAATTAAAGGGTTAATCAGGGTCTGCCTGGCTGGTGGTTTCTGGTACTCCTCCACCCTCAAGTGTTATCTCAAAAGTATGAAAGTTTGAACAATACATTTTGAAATGTCCCCCTTTCTTACTGAACGGCAACATACATTTTTATATAAATACATTTGAACACATTACGACTTACCTTCGCACACTACTTATTTTTAGATTTCATATCGGTTTCATATTCAACAAACTGCTTGTCAAACCTGGCATAAACCTTTAAATAAACATATGTTCCACCATTTTTGGAGAGCTATTGTCAAACCAAAATGCTTCTCTAAATTGGATGAAACTAGAAAAAAGTAAATTAAAATCCTGCAAGAATTGTGGAGGATTAAATATTGTGAGATGCCATTTCAGAAATGAGGCAAGGATCAAAAGTAAAAATAGTATTATTACAGTTCTAAGATGTTTCCTGTTGGCTACCACATATCCTCATCGACATGGGTCATTATGATCCACATGACAAATACATTTGTGAATATTACGTTGATATCTAAAGTAAGATTAAGTAATAAACCTTCAAGTGTTTGACATAAGGTGTCCTTCCTCCTAGAAATCATGAGACTGATGGTCTGATGCTAAGCTAACAGCTATTTGAGTCTGAGCTGGACAATACTGTTTTCAGCTAAATGCTAAGGATGAAAATGCTAATATGTGGATGTTAGGCAGGTATATTGTTAACCATATTTTAATGCTGTCAAAATTATCGCGTTAACGGCGGTAATTCATTTTTTGAATTAATTGCGTTAAAATATTTAACGCATTTAACGCATGCGCAGAATGGCCCGCCCCATACATCCCACCAGTGGCAGCGCCAGGATATGTAAATTGCACAGACAGCAGTTAGTAAGATTGATTTCAGCCACTTGTCTGGAAATACCGAAGACTAGAAACGGTTTTGAAAACTTTTGTCACGTAGTGATCGTCTTCTCAATAGAACATCTTTGATAATGTCTTCTTGCCAATCAGAATCAAGATAACGGCGTGGTGTTGTTGCAGGAAGTCCCGACGGAGAATACTTTTGCGGTAGTACATCTCTATACATCGATACAACATTACGTGTTGATAGAAATCAACACGTAATGAAATAAGACCCCACGGTTTGATGATTGATAGGTGTGTGGGCTGTCTTTCATTTTGACACACAGAATAATGTTATATTAAACATCCATTTAACATACTGTATGTTAAATGGATGTATCCGCCTTCTTTCATTTATCTTTCCATTCCCACAACAATATACATAAAGAAATGGCATATTTTGGACACAGTTCGAATGGTGATTAATCATGATTAATTAATTTTTAAGCTGTGATTAATCTGATTAAAATGTGTAATCGTTTGACAGCCCTACCATATTTATATATGTTGTATTAACATGCTAAAACTGGCAAACAAATATTGGGAAAATTGGACAAATGTGTAACATCGGTGTGAAAGTGTTATTAGAAAACTTTGGGAATGAGGAAAGTGCAAAGGACGACATGGACCATTTGCTGCTGCTTATGTCTGATTCACACCAAGACTCTGAGATTCACATCAGGGCTTAAACTGTTTTGGGTAAATGATGACACAGTTTCACAGACATTTTATTCCCCACCACGTGAAGCTTGAGAAGTTGCTGTCGCGCTAAAATGATCCAGCAATCTGCGTATTTACTTCCTTTTTATTTATGTATATCCCTTCATGACTGATTTTAAATTCCATTTTCTGAATGTCTTTCATTTTTCGTAAAGCACTTTGAATTGCCTTGTGTTGAAAAGTGCTATATAAATAAACTTGCCTTGCCTTCATCGCTGCTGCTGGCCTGTGAAAACACCCCTGATGGAATCTGATTGCCGTACAACAACAGATTTTCCTAACCATTGCCCACATGTATCGCCCAGTCCCTCCCTTTATCTCCCTTTCCCTCCCCCAACAACCACTCCCCACCCTGTTGCGAATATACAAAGATGATGCATTCAGCGATCAATGGTTGTAACGCTGCTGTGCTGTTATGCCTCATTTCAGCGAGGGCCTCAGTGTGATTTAGTGAGGCTCCTGAGGCACAACTGGGGGAGGGGTGTGCATTTTTATTTGTCTATGTATGTTTGTTTTGTATACTGTGTGTTCAGCATGTTCAGAATGCAGGACATTAGGAGTGCATGAAATAACCTGTGTTTGGATGAGATTTTGGCCCCCGTTACTCACACTGACATTCATTTGAATTCAACAGGACGTGGCGTTCCTCTCAACACCACTTTGGACGTGGCGGTTTTTTAAACGGAGCAAAATTGAGCTGTCTCGTCCCGGTGCCGGCGATATATCACTTAGGCAATTACAACCTTCACGGATCTATTGGCAATAAAAAGAGGTTTTATGCTAGCATGCCAGGATGTACGACAATTCCTACAGAAGGGAGGTGTTTGATTTGTGTCCTCTTCAACTGAGATGTGCTGCAATATCACATCTCATTTTGAACCCTTGTTGGGTTTGTGTTGGCCAGCTGTGCTTTTACGGTGTGTTCAACAGGCCTAACATGGCAAATTACCCTACAGAGACAATAATAAATCAACCGCCCAAATGCTATGACGTGTAATTGAGATTTCACAACCCTCTCTCTTTTTCTCACACTAAAAAATAAGTAAAGATTTAAATCCCCCCCTCCAACCTCGCCTCCACCATCTTTCCCGCTCCCATGATCCACCACAGCCATAATGAGATTTGATGTTAATCCCGACACAATATCACAAGATTACGCGCCTCCATAATGCCAACGGTGGAGAATGGGGTTTGGCGCGTGCAGAGGCTTGGCTGCCGAAAGCACATTAATGTAATCTATGTGTAATTGGGTGGTAATGCATCTGGTATGTAGATGAATGAAGAAGCGGGAAATACACCCCCCCCCCGCTAGGTTTACTGGTTTATCCTCCCTGTCAGACGAGCCCAAGGAGGCAGATCAAGGACAACCAAAAGCCAAGAGAAGCGGAAAGAGAGAAAGCAACAGATTGGAGAGGGAAAATAAGTGAGGGATTTATTATTTTATTATTTCTGTAGCGAGTGTGGATTGGTAAAAGTCAATAGGTTAAATCTCTGACTTATCTTAAAAATGTACCTGCAAACAATGATCAGTAAATTCAATAGAGTATTAAACGTTTTCCACCCAAAATGAGCTAGGTTAGCTAGGTTAGCTAGGTTAGCTAGGTTACTGTTTTAAAAAAGGGTAAAACGGCATCAAAACGCCCTGAAAATGAAAATGCAATACATATAAAAACAAAGATTGTCAGCAAGACAGCAACACTTTGACCTACTGTATAGAAAGTGGCTCAGGCAAGTTCATATGCACAACCTTGAAAAATGTTGTTAGCGCTTCTATGCTAGCCAGTCGCTTATGGCGCATTTCCACTGCAGCGGGTAGCCCCGTTTAAGCGTCCTTAATCGTCCTCAAGCGGCCAGGACAGTTTTTGGTGGCCTTTCCATATAGCGTAGCACCGGCTAGCGGGTACTTTTTCCGGCCCCATAAAATCGTGGTTCTATCAGGCCAGGGCTGAACTATGACGTCAACACTCTCGACTGCTGATTGGTCAGAGAGAATCGTCACAAGATCGCGCGCGAGATCATCCCGAGCGTCGCATATATATCTAGAAGCAAGCTTGCAGCATTTTTATACACAGCATTTTTGTAAACGGAGGAGCTAAAAAATGGCAACGTCAAAGAAAAGCACACCGTGGTCGACCGAGGAGGTGACGACGTTCCTACATCTCATTGGAGATGATAACATTCAGCGGGAGCTCGACGAAACAACTCGAAATGTGAACAAAAACAAAGCCGATCGCCCCGCCTACACTGCGTTGCTACCCCAGGTCCTAAACTGTAATGGAAATGCGCCACGGCCTCGGACGGCCAGCGAGGCAGCCCGAGGCCTGAGCGAGGACGCTTAGGGACGCTTAAACGGGGCTACCCCGCTGCAGTGGAAATGTGCCATTAGTGCCTGTCAATGTATCTCTATGAGCTAGCTAGCTTTGTTGCTAATGGAAACAATATTTTTTTGAGATTAGCTTGAACACTGATCTTAAAATGAAACACATTTGGGCAGGTATACTTTGCCCCAGCCAAGCAACTGTTTAAAATAATACAAATAAACTAAAACAACAACTGCTCTTTCTGCTTAAAATCAGTTCAGTTGTGTGTTAGCTTAGCACGCTACCTATAGGGGTTACATTGCATTTCTGTAATCCAGTGGTTATTTTCGATTCCTGTAGGAGCTGCATTAGTACTGACAGCTTACTTTTTATCCTCCGTACATGTGTTGGATATTGTTTTATATGTTACATATTTAAAGGACTCATTTCATTGAGGAATATTGCTGTGTGTGATTTAAAGTCCCAAGCGAGCAGCCTGGGTGTTTAGCTGTGTGCTTTACTGATATCAGTCCTGAGCCATGTTGCTGTCACAAGCAAACACTGTGACTCCTGAAACAATAACCAGCCAGGTGCCAGGAGAGTGTCAGGCGAGAGAGGGTGGAACAAAACAAACACCACAAAACTGACACTGAAACATGCATTTCCTCAAGCTAATGAGCTGCTGCTACCCGGGTCAGTCTGCACCTTCACTGTAGAGATCACCCTGTTAAACACAGCCAAGATACACACACACACACACACACACACACACACACTGCCGCTGCTTTCTCTCTGCAGTTACCCTGACAACAGAAATATAGACAGCTTTTGTATTTGGTTTGGATTTTGGCTTTCAAACCATATTAAAGATATTGCCTTTTTTAATTTGACTACCTCCAGACAGAAGGGATTCTTGTGGTTGTAAAATCAGGGAAATACTTTACATTTGGAAATCGTTTTTATTGATTTATTTGAACTGCACCATCTTGGAAACATTTTCTTTTCATGAAGCATTTACAGCAGTGTTTGTTGCTGGCTTGATTTGAATGGTGTTACTCTTTTTAAGCAACAAGATATACTGTATTGTATTGCGCTTTATATATTGTCCTTATTTCTTATATTTGGGTGTAATAATGATGCTCCTCTGTACTGCTGCAGTGGTGTACCTGTGCTCATTAATATTCTTAGTGACTATAATAGACAGTTTCAGGCTGATCAAATAAGGTTTATGTTGAAGGAATGCCATTAGGGCATAACAGTATTTTAATGTGATGGAGGGGTGTTCTTCATGTTTGACCCCTGACCTCTTGAGGTGATGATTTACGGCACATCTCTCCTGCTCTCCCCGAGGAAATCAGGCTGGATCTATGGCCGTCATTTACATCTCCGGGAATTAAAGCAGCAGTTTGTAGTTACGGCCCGAGGCCTCGTGAATCAAACTTTATTGACCACTTGGAGAGTTACAGACACCCGTTGAATACCAAGTGAAAGGTGGAGGAAATGTGCTCCGGCTGTGGAGATTGAAGGTGGGATAACCAGTGGATGCTGCTCATAAAAATGGAGATTTGGATTCTCTACAACCAGAGGGGATTAACACATACGTTTATATTGTTTTAAAAGATAACAACGGGTTTGTAAAAGACACTGAAAGCATCCTGTATACATTATTTTTTTATATTTTATATTTTACCTAAGGACTGCAGATGGAAATGAGCTATTAGCTCCAATCTGGCATATTTAATCTCGTCTATTTTCTGAGATTAATGTATTTGGTCCTTGTTGAAATAAATACATCATAATAATAATCTCAGAAGGTTGACTTGGACCTCTTTTGCTTTTAGTGAAATAACTATTTGAAAACTGCATTATCACAAAAATAGCAATATTTTGTTTTGCCACAACCTACTCATTCAGTAACTGTCTTATACTCAGCATAGGCAGTAATTATAAGATACGTTATTCAAATATCCAACCCTGACAACCACCTCACTATATTGATAACAAAAATCTATTAATACTAACACAAGGAGAAGCTCAACAGCTCTGGTTAGGATTTGTGTATTTTCAGAGATTCAAATGTGGTTGAAAATCTAATCTAAGTTAAAATTGTTAGTTTGTTTAAAATCCTGGTTAAAAAGGACATAACTATTCAAATGTTCAGGTGTATATCAGTATGTAGTGTCTCTACTTTAAAGAGTCCTCTCCTGCTGATGTTCAGGTGTATATCAGTATGTGGTGTCTCTACTTTAAAGAGTCCTCTCCTGCTGATGTTCAGGTGTATATCAGTATGTGGTGTCTCTACTTTAAAGAGTCCTCTCCTGCTGATGTTCAGGTGTATATCAGTATGTAGTGTCTCTACTTTAAAGAGTCCTCTCCTGCTGATGTTCAGGTGTATATCAGTATGTAGTGTCTCTACTTTAAAGAGTCCTCTCCTGCTGATGTTCAGGTGTATATCAGTATGTAGTAGTCTCTACTTTAAAGAGTCCTCTCCTGCTGATGTTCAGGTGTATATCAGTATGTAGTGTCTCTACTTTAAAGAGTCCTCTCCTGCTGATATTCAGGTGTATATCAGTATGTAGTAGTCTCTACTTTTAAAGAGTCCTCTCCTGCTGATGTTCAGGTGTAATATCAGTATGTAGTAGTCTCTACTTTAAGAGTCCTCTCCTGCTGATGTTCAGGTGTATATCAGTATGTAGTATCTCTACTTTAAAGAGTCCTCTCCTGCTGATGTTCAGGTGTATATCAGTATGTAGTGTCTCTACTTTAAAGAGTCCTCTCCTGCTGTGTAGGTGTATCGATGTAGTGTCTCTACTTTAAAGAGTCCTCTCTGCTGATTGTTCAGTGGTATATCAGTATGTAGGTCTCTACTTTAAAGAGTCCTCTCCTGCTGATGTTCAGGTGTATATCAGTATGTAGTGTCTCTACTTTAAAGAGTCCTCTCCTGCTGATGTTCAGGTGTATATCAGTATGTAGTGTCTCTACTTTAAAGAGTCCTCTCCCGTGCTGATGTTCAGGGTGTATATCAGTATGTAGTGTCTCTACTTTAAAGAGTCCTCTCCTGCTGATGTTCAGGTGTATATCAGTATGTAGTGTCTCTACTTTAAAGAGTCATCTCCTGCTGATGTTCAGGTGTATATCAGTATGTAGTGTCTCTACTTTAAAGAGTCCTCTCCTGCTGATGTTCAGGTGTATATCAGTATGTAGTGTCTCTACTTTTAAAGAGTCCTCTCCTGCTGATGTTCAGGTGTATATCAGTATGTAGTGTCTCTACTTTAAAGAGTCCTCTCCTGCTGATGTTCAGGTATATATCAGTATGTAGTGTCTCTACTTTAAAGAGTCCTCTCCTGCTGATGTTCAGGTGTATATCAGTATGTAGTGTCTCTACTTTAAAGAGTCCTCTCCTGCTGATGTTCAGGTGTATATCAGTATGTAGTGTCTCTACTTTAAAGAGTTCTCTCCTGCTGATGTTCAGGCTCATATTAGTATGTAGTGTCTCTACAGGGACATGTCTCCATGCTTTAATGTTAAAAAAGCTCTTTATTTTTCTGTTTTCACCCTCTGTCTGAAACCAGAGCCCAGTCTGCTCTGAATGGTTAGCTGGCCGGCTCTGTTGTGATTGGTTAGAGATGCCTTGTGCCTTAGCCTATCAAGTACAATGCTTTGGAGTGCTAGCCAATACGAATAATAGATTGTGATCTCAATATGATCCAGAACTTTGGGATTCTAACCTTTGCAGACCATTTACATGCACTAAAACCTAAAACACATTACAGGAAAGGGAAAACTCCGAAAAGCATAATAGGGCCTCGTCAAAACTCTTTTTTTCTGCAGCAAACAGCGCAAGATGCAGTGGAGTAATATCTTGTCAGGCACTTGTTTTTCCCATACGGAGAGTCTGTCCTTGCTTCCTTGATAAAAGAGGTCTCTCTACCTGCTGTTGCTTGTCAGGAAAAGCAGATGGTCAATGGCTCCTGACCCTCTAAAGCCGCCTTGTCACTCTATGATACAAGTGCCTCTTCCTGACACAAAGTATGCCATGTCCTTCCCCCGTGAGGTTCCTGTTCCCTTTGTAATATTCAAGAAGAAAAAAGGGGCAGATTAGCAGGCATGAAGTATGCATGAGTTTAGAAACCCCCCATATACAGTAGCTGCTCTGCTGAGGGGAAGTCTGGAAGCACTACAGCTGTGCTTTTAGCCACTTTAGCAATTTCAGGATGCAGTCTTTCTTTCCTACACTAAAATCTGGGGGGTTTTTAGTCGTAGGAAAGCAGACTTCATTTTCTTCATCACCTATTGCTGCAAATATCCCCCTGTGTGTGGCTTGTTGTTTAAGGCAGTCCTGTGGTACTTGAAAGGAAAGCTTTTCACAGCCAACACTCTTGTTGGGCCTCAGCGCTGAAATCATGATGTCCCCTAAGAACCAATTCAGAGGTGGCAGCACTTGACATGATTGCCCTTAAGTAACTGACAGGTTTGCGGTGAAACGTGCACTCTCGAGCTGGGTAAGTGTTTAGTGGCAAAGAGAAAAAGATCAGAGAGAAGAACACACGTCAGGTTCCCTAATGGCCCGGTGGCTGGGGAGGCTGGTTGTTGTGAAGACTCGTCTGAGGTACCTTCAGGGAATATAGGAGCGTTTGATTGGACACCATTTGGAGGCTTTACTGCAGAGCAAGGGGTTGTTGATTTCAGTGACAGTGCAATGGTGTTGGAGCGTGAGGGTATGCACTGCATTTTTATCATTTGTCCTACACATTTAGCCGATGTCCCGCATTTGATTGGCAGTCGCCCGTCTAAAACAACGCTTTTATCCAAAGGTGTGTAGAAATCGAAAGGGCTATCACCATTAGTTGTGTCAGATGTCAATCAATCAACAGAGAAATGTATACTTATGGGTAGCTGGAGGGCGATTCCCAGAGTTATTGTCAGATTTGCCAGAATTTCTTTTTCGAGGTGAATATCTTTTGAAGCGACGATTCCCCGAAACTCACGAGAAACACCTGGCTCATAAAGAAAATATCGATCTATGGATATATTCCTCCTGAAACCAAAATATAAACGCAACGCAACGCAGTAACATGTCCTGCATTGTCTCACAAAAACCTCCTCTTTGTCACATGTGGCAAACTGTATTGGGAAATGCAGTATCAGCGTGCATGCTCTACCCTTACTTTCACAATATGTAGCTGTAAAAGTAAATGTTGCAACTTTTGAATGAGAGAAAAGTCTCAGACTATTCCTGCAAATGAAGACCGATTTTAATGACCATAAACCTTGCTTCTCCCTGTCTCAAACCACTCAGTTCGCCCTGCATGGTTGCAAACATTTCATTTCCTTTTACCATCTGCCAGAGCAAAGAAGAGAAAGCATTGGTACTTTTGTTTGACAAATGTCACTACTTATGTTTTCTTGTTGTGCTATAATGCATTCAGCAGATTCATCACCTACATCTGCCTCATTGCATCCACTGTAAATACATATTTAAGCTTAGCAACAAGTCCGGATGCAGCTAGTCCGGCTTGTTTCAAGGTGGAAAAAGCTGTCGTCTTTTGGGGTGTTACGTGTGTTTAGACTATTTTTCCACTAGGCTCCACTTCCTAACTTTACCTTCTCATACTTTGTAGTGTTTGCGCCAAAATAATGTGCCCTCCTATCTGTATCTTCTTACGACATTGCAACAGGTTCCGGACATAAGCTTGTCTTTCTTTATTTGCTAGAAATATGCTATAATTCTGAATGGTTGTTGATGGTTTGCACAAAATCCAACAGGTTAAAGCTTGTAGGCTGGACCAGATAGGCAAAACTGGTTAGTGTTGCACGGTGTACCGATACTTGGAAGGTACCGCGATACCCTGCCGTTAAAAACGTTACGATTCCTCCGTTTCATTAGTATCGGTACTTTCAGAATGACGGGCAAAAGTACTCCGGTGAGAAAGCGCCGTTTTAATAAGAGCCGTGTGTGTTCAGCGCTCTGCTTCCACTCCCTGCACTGCAGCCGTGCCTGCAGTCCCGCCCCTCTCTTGTGCACGCTCTAAGTCCCTCCCCTCTCAAGCACGCTCTAAGTCCCTCCCCTCTCAAGCACGCTCTAAGTCCCTCCCCTCTCACGCACGCTCTAAATCCCTCCCCTCTCAAGCACGCTCTAAGTCCCTCCCCTCTCAAGCACGCTCTAAGTTCCTCCCCTCTCAAGCACGCTCTAAGTCCCGCCCCTCTCAAGCACGCTCTAAGTCCCTCCCCTCTCAAGCACGCTCTAAGTCCCGCCCCTCTCAAGCACGCTTTAAGTCCCTCCCCTCTCAAGCACGTTCTAAGTCCCTCCCCTCTCAAGCACGCTCTAAGTCCCGCCCCTCTCAAGCACGCTCTAAGTCCCGCCCCTCTCAAGCACGTTCTAAGTCCCTCCCCTCTCAAGCACGCTCTAAGTCCCTCCCCTCTCAAGCACGCTCTAAGTCCCGCCCCTCTCAAGCACGCTTTAAGTCCCTCCCCTCTCAAGCACGTTCTAAGTCCCTCCCCTCTCAAGCACGCTCTAAGTCCCGCCCCTCTCAAGCACGCTCTAAGTCCCGCCCCTCTCAAGCACGTTCTAAGTCCCTCCCCTCTCTCGTGCATGCGCTAGCTGCCAGAGCAGAGCATGTGAGAAAGCGAGAAGCATGGCTGCAAGTGGGAGTGCCGCTGCGCCTCGGCTTGTTGACAAAAAAGACGCCAGAAGCGAAATGTGGAAGTATTTGAGCGATATCTCTGACAGTGAGGTTATGTTCTATTTTTTGCCGGAGACCTCATTGTGTTGAATGTCATTTCTGTTGTTTAATATACAAATCTATTTTGACAAAAAGGTAGTTTGAGATGATTTTATTTAATACGAATTATTGTCATTTATTTTATTTATTGTTCTCATTGTTTAAACGTTTGTGTTATGGTTCTGGTTCTGGTGTGAAATAAAGCACAATAATTACATTTAGGACTGTTTCCCTTTTATTAAGAAAAGTATCGAAAAAGAATCGGAATCGCAATTCTTGACTTGGTATCGTGACAACACTACTGGGTATCGATTACGCGATTTATTAGTCTAATTGGAGTTGCATTGGTAAAACATGGCACATTCCCTGTCGAGTTTCCTTCACAATCATGCTATGAGTACAGTTAGTATAACACATATTGAATGGCATATGTTGTGTAGTAGCAGCTATTGTCTTTACGATTATCTTTACGAGTTCACCCGACCTCAGCAAGTCTCAAACCTTCCCCTGCTGCTTTTTGGTGAACGATAGGTTTGGATAAAAACAATCAGAAACCCAGCGTAGAGCAAACAGCTTCTCCTTCTCTCTTCCTCTCTGAGCTCCATGGCAACATTCACTCTGATATGCAGATACCCCCACCGTTTGTACAGAGGGGGGTATTGACTTTTTCGGAGAGGCAGAAAGATTTCGCATTAATTGTTGAGCGTAAACTGTGTTTCTCATCTTTTGGCATTTGAATCATAGCATGTCTTTTCTTTCTTCTCTCACCAGATGTGGAGGGAAGCCTGATGGATCTGCACCCTGAAGACAAAGTAAATGTAAATCTACACAATCTGCAGACTGTTCTCTTTGCTTCAGCCATCCTAATGAAGCTCTATCGGTAGCATTTCGTCACGTGTTTGGAACTCGTCCTGCTCACCTCACTGATACAACTCATTTTACTAAACCCACCATGGATCGCCTGTGTCCGGGTGAAGCTGTGAGCCGGACACAGGCCCTGTTTGGGAAACTGTAGCCACCTGGATTCCTCTTCAACGGATTTCATGTGATTTCACTCTGGAGTTATTCTTCATTGGCACCAGGGATGGATGTACCAGAAGCCAGCAAGCATGGCAAGAAGTCGACGAGTCAAAAGCTGGAGGACCAGAAGAAGGTAGGCCACACTTTAAAATGTTCTCCTGCTGTGTGTGTGACTGCTTTTTTGCTGTGAAGGTGGAAGCCAATGGATCAAAGTGTGTTCTTGTTGTTCTCTTAACAAAAGGAGAACATGTCTGAATTCCCAGCGGCTCCTTTCTTCTGTATCTCCTAATAGCTATTTATAAAGTTGGTGCATCTCCACTCTTTCATCTGGGCTCATGTGGCGTGGCCCCCCAACCTCCCGTGGGAATACATGTTTACTCACTATTTGATTTGCTTGTTATGTTAACCCCTCTGGAAATAGGAAGGGAAATAACACCCGTGAATATGAGATACATGTATTCCTGTAAAGCGGTATCATGTGCGTTAATAGGGGGCTGTTTGGTTGTGCAGGGAAAGCGCTTGGATAGATAATGGTGAGCTTAACGGAGGCTAGTTTTGAGTCTGATTGTGAATGTAGTGTGCGCCACAGGGTCATATTCAACTGTGGCGGCGGTACGTGCACTTAAAAAACTGAAATGTTGATATTATACATTGATTTAAAGTCCAGTTTATAGTGTGGATCAATGGAGAGATCATGGTCTGCAGAAGATGGGATTTCACGACAGCCAGTGAGGGCAAAAGTACACACATCCTTTACTCAAGTAGAAGTACAGATACTCGTGTTTAAAAATACTCTGGTAAAAGTAGAAGTACTGACTAAACTTCTTTACTCAAGTCAAAGTAAAGAGGCTTTGAAGTGTACTTCAGTAAAAAGTACCCATAACTAGCAGCTGTTTTAAAGAGTACCTGACCTCCCTTTATATTAATAGAACAATAATGTCATTGTTAGCTAATGAATGTTTCCATGCTGAACAACGGCAACATGACAACGTTTCCATTGGTCCCTCTTCTTTAGAGAAGACCAGGAAATGATGGATACACGGATCGTGTTCCAATCAATAGGCACGCAATGACTCTAAAGAATAATGATCACGCATCAAACACACATTCAGACTAAAGGAACCAGCTGTTTGGAAAATGAGAGAAGTAGAAAGTACAAGTATTTGAGTTCAACATGTAAGAAGTAGAAAGTACAGGTATTTGAGTTCAACATGTAAGAAGTAGAAAGTACAGGTATTTGTGTTCAACATGTAAGAAGTAGAAAGTACAGGTATTTGTGTTCAACATGTAAGAAGTAGAAAGTACAGGTATTTGAGTTCAACATGTAAGAAGTAGAAAGTACAGGTATTTGGGTTCAACATGTAAGAAGTAGAAAGTACAGGTATTTGTGTTCAACATGTAAGAAGTAGAAAGTACAGGTATTTGTGTTCAACATGTAAGAAGTAGAAAGTACAGGTATTTGAGTTCAACATGTAAGAAGTAGAAAGTACAGGTATTTGAGTTCAACATGTAAGAAGTAGAAAGTACAGGTATTTGAGTTCAACATGTAAGAAGTAGAAAGTACAGGTATTTGAGTTCAACATGTAAGAAATAGAAAGTACAGGTATTTGAGTTCAACATGTAAGAAGTAGAAAGTTCAGGTATTTGAGTTCAACATGTAAGAAATAGAAAGTACAGGTATTTGAGTTCAACATGTAAGAAGTAGAAAGTACAGGTATTTGTGTTCAACATGTGAGAAGTAGAAAGTACAGGTATTTGAGTTCAACATGTAAGAAATAGAAAGTACAGGTATTTGAGTTCAACATGTAAGAAGTAGAAAGTACAGGTATTTCAATCAATCAATCAATGTTTATTTATAGAGCCCAATATCACAAATGTTACATTTGTCTCAGTGGACTTTACAGTTTGTACAAAATATCAGTATGACAATACGACACCCTCTGTCCTTAGACCCTCACATCGTACAAGGAAAAACTTCCGAAGAAAACCCACAGTTTAAAGGGAAAAATGGGAGAAACCTCAGGGAGAGCAACAGAGGAGGGATCCCTCTCCCAGGACGGACAGACGTGCAATAGATGCCGTGTGTATTTGAGTTCAACATGTAAGAAGTAGAAAGTACAGGTATTTGAGTTCAACATGTGAGAAGTAGAAAGTACAGGTATTTGGGTTCAACATGTGAGAAGTAGAAAGTACAGGTATTTGGGTTCAACATGTGAGAAGTAGAAAGTACAGGTATTTGAGTTCAACATGTGAGAAGTAGAAAGTACAGGTATTTGAGTTCAACATGTAAGAAGTAGAAAGTACAGGTATTTGTGTTCAACATGTGAGAAGTAGAAAGTACAGGTATTTGAGTTCAACATGTAAGAAGTAGAAAGTACAGGTATTTGAGTTCAACATGTAAGAAGTAGAAAGTACAGGTATTTGGGTTCAACATGTAAGAAGTAGAAAGTTCAGGTATTTGTGTTCAACATGTAAGAAGTAGAAAGTACAGGTATTTGTGTTCAACATGTAAGAAGTAGAAAGTACAGGTATTTGGGTTCAACATGTAAGAAGTAGAAAGTACAGGTATTTGTGTTCAACATGTAAGAAGTAGAAAGTACAGGTATTTGTGTTCAACATGTAAGAAGTAGAAAGTACAGGTATTTGAGTTCAACATGTAAGAAGTAGAAAGTACAGGTATTTGTGTTCAACATGTAAGAAGTAGAAAGTACAGGTATTTGTGTTCAACATGTAAGAAGTAGAAAGTACAGGTATTTGTGTTCAAAGTGTAAGAAGTAGAAAGTACAGGTATTTGAGTTCAACATGTAAGAAGTAGAAAGTACAGGTATTTGTGTTCAACATGTAAGAAGTAGAAAGTACAGGTATTTGTGTTCAAAGTGTAAGAAGTAGAAAGTACAGGTATTTGGGTTCAACATGTAAGAAGTCAAAGTAAAAAGTCGTCAGAAAAATAAGTAGTAAAGTACTTATACCAGAAACATATACTTCCCACATCTGACAACAGCAGACATAAGATCTATTTCTGTGTGAACACACACTGAGCGATGCATACCTACTAAACCCAGCCTGAAACCGATCATGGAAACACACGCTGACCTGATTCCTTTAATGAAGTGCTTCTGATAATCGTAATGATGGTCCATGCGCAGCGCAGTAATACATCAGGCCTGACATTTGTAGCGCTATTAAGATCACATAAAACTTTGATTGCACTTTATTATGTTTCCCTCCTTTTAGACCGGAGTGCTCTTCTTATTTCACTCTTCAAAGCCACAGACGTGTTGCTTCCCGCGCTGCCAGGCAACAACATTTTATTCCCTTTTTTTTTCAGAGGAGGCGTAGGAAGGAGCGAGTGATTCTGACCTTGGATTTGTGATACTTTGTGGACGATTGCAAAGCTCTGCAGTAGATCTTAACAAATACAAATATCCAGTGGCTCCTCAGAAGGTGAACCAATAACGTGTATTTCAACACAAGAGATTTCTCTGTCTATCGATGTATAATGTGTCCTGCTTGCTGTTACTCTTTAATGGAGGGGAGTCTTTGTGCAATGTGGAAACACTGTGGTGCAAATCAAACCTGTGGTACAAAGAAAAGAGGTCGGTCAGTGTGAAGCTGACCATTGAGCGGCCCGACCAAGTAAGGAGGCAGAGGCTTCAAATATAACACACACACACACACACACACACACACACACACACACACACACACACACACACACACACACACACACACACACACACACACACACACACACACACACACACACACACACACACACACACACACACACAGGAAAACAGAACCTAAATACACACAGACTAATCAAACCAACAAGACACAGGTGGGGGGGAGGAGGCAACACAGGGCACCAGGTGAACACAATCACCAGCAACAGACAAGACGGGAGGGGGAACACTTTTCAAACTAAAACCCAGACAGATACACAAATTACATACAACCACACGCTTCCTGTGCAACGTTCCAGGGCGGAACAAACCGATATACTTCACCAATAACGAAGCTATACAATCCGTAACGGAGGCCGAGATCTACGGGCCCAGAGATCACCCTCCGTTACAGTCAGGTTGATGCATTTTAAGGAATAGTTTGACATCTTGGTAAATATGTTTATTTGCTTATGCCGGATGTAGTTTATTACTCTAACCCTAAACCCTAACCCTACCCCTAATACCTACCTAACCCTAAAACCCTACTGTATACTAACCTAACCCTAACCCTATACTACCCTAACCCTACCTCTATACTACCCTAACCCTATCCCTAACCCTACTGTATACTAACCTAACCCTAACCCTATACTACCCTAACCCTACCCCTATACTACCCTAACCCTAACCCTAACCCTACTGTATACTAACCTAACCCTAACCCTATACTAACCCTAACCCTACCCCTATACTACCCTAACCCTAACCCTACTGTATACTAACCTAACCCTAACCCTATACTACCCTAACCCTACCCCTATACTACCCTAACCCTAACCCTACTGTATACTAACCTAACCCTATACTACCCTAACCCTAACCCTACCCCTATACTACCCTAACCCTAACCCTACTGTATACTAACCTAACCCTAACCCTACTGTATACTAACCTAACCCTAAGCTGAATCCAGCCGCCCTGTTAGCTTAGCTTAATTTAGCTTAGCTGTGGAAACTCCAAGAAATATCCTGACATTCATTGCATTTTTTCGGTGTTCCCATATTTAACTACTCCTCCACACACGTTGTTCTACGTTTTTATTTCATATTTTTTTAACGACAATCATGGACTCTTTTGCTACGATATTACAACATGTAATAAAAAGCATGATCAAATCTCACACGGTTGTTTTATTGGACATTATAGAACCAGATGTTTTTACATTTGAACACAGAAGGCTTTTTAAAACTAGCCCAGATTTATATTGTCGATCTTCTGTCAAACAAATTAGATATATAACATGTTATTTAATGAGATTTAGGGAAAGTAAATAGCTTATTTTGTTGACTTAGTGCAGTTTGCTTCAACTTCAGTTCATTTAAAAACTGAAATTCTTTTGATTTCCACCAACAGCTGAGAAGCTCAGCAGCGCTCATAGGCATCAACATGCAAATCCATCAAACCCAGTGAGGCTTTAACGTCACAGAAACATTGTGAACATCAACTCTGAAGTGTGAGAAGTGTGTGAGAAGTGTGTGATCACCCGGTGGGAGATTGTCTTTGTGCAGAAAAGTTGTAAAGCTGAGAGCTTTATTTAGCCTTTGTCTTCCCCTCCCTCCCACTCTCTCTTCTTCCTCCCCTCCCACGCCTCTCTGTTTACCTCCCCTTCATATTCACTGTCTTCTCCCGATGGATGGGGCGTCTTATTTTTATTCCTGTGAAGGAGGAGGCGGTGATTAGGATCAGACGGCTCACCTGACCCTGAGGGAGACTGTGATTGGTTGTGTTTGGGCAGCTGTGTTGCTAAGGAATCTCCTCAAATCTTCTCATCAGCTCTCCCTGTGTACTGGACAATCTGTGTTTCTAACCAGTACTTCCCTGCAACCATAGCAACCATTTATACTGGGGGACGCAAGGGACACCACTTTTGGAAATGGCACATTTTGTCCCCACAACTTTGTAGGGCTGCTCGATTATGGCAAAAATCATAATCTCGATTATTTGGGTCAATAATTGATATCACGATTATTAAAAACGATTTACTTTGAAAACATGAATTTATTGGAAACATTTGTTTTTTTAACAGTATGTTTTTTTTGATAGCGCATGGTGGTAAGGAGCAGTGTTAGGGTTACGGAGAAAACAATCGTATTTGACCTGCCCCTTCTTAAAAATAAATATAACCATAAAAAGTCAAATAAAAGCAATATTCTTTCAGTCACAGCTGCTTACAAATACTGAAACATAAAACCATTAGGATCATTTATTAAAATGATTCTGAAAATAGCGTGCACTAATGTATTTGACACACATTGGGTGTATTGATAATAAGGAAGTAGACAAAGTTATTGTGTATTCGAAACATAGAGTTTATTACTCAATTTGCGTAAGAACTATGTAATCCAAATGGATCCAAATGTTATATACAATTGAAATAAATCTTCCATATCAGGCAAAACATATTTCTGTGAGCGCATGTTCAATCTGGAGGACTGTTCACGCCTTTTGGGTGTATTTCTGGTGAACAAAGTGGTGCAAATTGAACCTTCGACACATTTAATATTAGCAATAATTGAATAGAGGAGAGTAAAGCAATTGTTCTGACAACATTTCAGCAGCGGATCAAAGCTACTGAACTCATTGTCAAAGTATTGCAAGCATATGAAGGTACATTACATTACATTTAGCTTTTATCCAAAGTGACTTACAATAAGTGCATTCATCCAAGAAGATACAAACTTGAAGACAACAGAATCACAAATTGTTTAAATGCATGTATTATTTGCGGGAGATAATTAGTGTTGTGTCCCCACCACTCTTTCTAACAAAGTGACGCTCATGCCTACTACTGTTTTCCTGCCGATTTCTCTGCTTTAACCGTGCATTAAAGCTGCCCCTCTGAGAGAGAACTATCATTTCGTTGTGTGGGAATTTACCGGCTCCCCCCCCCCCCCCTGTGAAGTCTCATATGTGACTGTTTTGAAGCTCTGGGGGATCTGGGTTGTGAAAGATGAGTGAATAATTTAATACCGCCTTGGCTTGGTTTTCCTGGGATTTGAGGCCTTTCTATGTCATAACAGAACAATGGCAGTTGGTGAGAAACACGCAGCATATGCCGACTAAATAATTTACCGAGCAGGGCGCATGCAGATGTACCTCCTACTGTGCACATCAATCTATAGAACATACTGGACACATGTAATGCTGGATATCTAAATAAATCAGTACGATGCAATTTCGCTTGACGTGGGTTTGACAGTCTGTCTTTATTGTTGATGGAAAATGCTTTTTTCTACGTATGAATACAATTAAGGAGTCAACCACCTGTCCATTTCAAACAAGGGCTTGAAAGCTCTGTCATTATGAGCCTTTTAGCTGCTAGCATTCCAGATAAATCACCACCGCGGTGCATATATTGATGTTTTTGTGTAAACCTAAGAGGACATGGTAATAATACATAAACACAACAGATATTTTGGTAATTTGACGCAAAAACATGCGATTAATATGCACTCACAAGCCATTCAGAGACAAAAACAGTCATTTAACCTCGATGATCAGCGTAAAACACATGCCTTAATCAACCCAGGTGACTTATTCGACGCCTAACTGGTTCAAACCAAGTATCAGTTATAAAAAAGAAAAGCATAGGTATCATCAAATATAGTTTATAGCATGCTCTCACTTTCATGTGCAACCTTTACTGAGATGAGATTGCCACTCCTGTAGATTTACACATTGCGTACAGGAACAGGGTCCATAACACAGCTTTTGGACATGGTTACAGTCAGATGGGGGATTCAGATGGATTGCCTTCATCTACATGCATGTTCAAGTCATAAACCACTGCTGAAATCCATTTTACACGGGGTCTTTTGCGGTCTAGCATCCTTCAATATCACCTTGTCGTAAAATCTGGCAAGGCCACAAACACGGTGCAAGGTGTTGGAATTGAATCCCATCATCCCTGCACATGGAGTGAGTAAGGGGTCGGCTTTGAAAGCAATAGTGTGAGCTATATAAATGGTAATCATCTCGTGACTGGAGACCTCTGACTGCGACACAGAGATAGATCGTGATGAGACACAATGACTGGGACTCAAATACAACGACTGGACACAAAAGCACAACAACTAATTCATCTTATTTTAGACACATTTTAAGAACAAAATGAAGTTCTTGACCAGCTGGCTCACTTGGAACAAGTCAAACTGGCCCAGGACGAAGGAGGACGAGGACTATAGACAAACAGGGTGTTTCTCAATGTCGAGTGCGCTTGCTTGGTAGCACATGTCTTCTGAGTTACTTGCTTCAGAAGCGAGGCAAGAATCCTTCCTGGCATTCGGAAAACGAAGAGTGGAACAGGCGAGCAAGTGTGCAGGTGTGCGTCATATGAGAGGCCCCGCCTTACATTGTCCGCCACAGATTTGGGGAAATTGGTCTGTGCGCAAAGCATTGTGGGGATTTTAAGACCGCGGAGTCTACACATGTGCAGCCTCGAAATGTCTCGCTACGAAGTACGCCGGGCTCGGTAGAATTCCAAGTATGCTGGACATTGGAACAGTCCTTCGGCGGCACTCGATGACGTAGTATGCTTGAAATAGTAGCTCTGGAGCAGCTTTACTCGACTTTGAGAAACACCCACAGGCCGTTTCTCAATCGCAAGGATGCTGGCTTGGTAGTCGCGTACTTCCAAGTCACTTCCTTCAGAAACGAAGCAAGTATACTTCCAAGCCACGGCTTCGGAAAACGAAGAAGAATGGAACAGGCTAACAAGTGTGCCACTCTCTCTAACGGTTTCAACCGAAAATAAATGCCTCACGATGTCTATCTAATTATGAACTTGCTTTACTTTCAGGAACACATTTTTGGTGATAACAAACAAATGTAACAAAGTCACATATTTACCAACACATGTTCTACGCCACTACATACTTACATTTCAATGTGTGCTGCGTCGGTTCAGCCATTCTCCGCAAGGGTTTTTGAAATTGGTCCGTGCGCAAAGCATTGTGGGGATTTTAAGGACGCGAAGTCTACCCATGTGCAGCCTCGAAATCTCCCCCAAACCAAGGACGCAGCCTCGGTGGAATTCCAAGTATGCTGGAGATTGGAACAGTACTTCGGCGGCACTCGATGACGTAGCATCCTTGAAATATTGGCTTGGAAGCCAGTATCCTCGAGATTGGGAAACGGCCACAGACTGGTGAGAAAACACAATATGGCAGGAAGTCAATGGCTCTGAAACGAGAAGGAACGTTAACAACAAAATAAAACAGGAAGTGCATGACGAGACTACACATGACTTGAACATTGAGACATTACTAGACGTAAATAACTAAATCATAACTTAATCAGAATAACTTTATTTGTCCCACAAACATAAGTAGTATTAAACAGGAAATGAGTAAACGAGAACTTAAGGCAAAATTCACAGATTTGGCGTGATGTTACACTTTGAATTTGTCTTGAAGTTTCTCTGCAGTGTTCCTCTCTCTTCCACTGCCTGATGATCTGGTTTTGTGTGTAGAGTTGATATGAGTTGAGTGGTGAGTTTTCCCCGCATACGTTGATGTTTCATACATTATGCATGCGCACTACACAGCATGTTGGCATGTAATGATGTTCCCCTTGAGTGTGGAGTAGGATCTGGAGAAGAGGCAAGCTGTCAGCGCTAACAATGCCCGTGTTAGCGCACCTGTACACATGTGATGCTTTAGATGTGCAGCTGTGAGCCTGACACACATGGAGCAGGTGAAGCTGTGTGACCCCTCCTCAACCTCCCCTGCACCTCTGTAGGGAGATAACAGGATTATTACAGCAGCTGGGAGTCTCAGAGGGGACACAGCGCCGCGGGGGTTTGTACCAGCTGCATGATGGGACATGGATCAAGGTTTTATTCATGCCAAAGGTGTCGTGTGGATGAAGCTGTACAGGTAATGTTGAAATAATCTATGATATGATCATGTGTTGTGCTGTAGTTTATCTAAAGAGGTCTTTGTATCATGACTTTTCGCATGTCTGTCTGCAGCGTTTAAAACCTGTGAGATTCTATTATTCTTGACACAGACACATGTACTCTTGGCGGACTTGACGCAAGTATTCTGGCTCTTATACTGTTGTACGACAATATAATAGTTCCTTCAATCAGCAGCTTGTCTGTGTTTCTATGTTGTTATATATGGAATTCAAGATACCTAGAGACCGTCCTCACTGTGGGATATGAGAAAGCATCTAACAGCTGCAACTCTTACCTTCATTTGAATATACACACTTTGTTTGAGTGACTTAGATGCAGTGTCACTTCCTTCATCTAAGATTTATTTTTAAAGGGGCCCTATTCTGAGTTTCCCCCTTTCCTTTAGTGTGTTCTATAGGTTATTGTGCATGTAAATGGTCTGCAAAGGCTACAATCCCCAAAGTCCCTCCGCCCCCCTGCCCGAAACGCCTCCATTGGACTCCTTTGTTTACTTCCGAAACGTAACATCACTATAGGCGCTTTCACACCGCAGTACTTTTCCCAGTATAGTTCCGATATAGTTCCGAAATGTTGCGTTCATCCCCAAAAAATCCGGAACTAGAACTTAGTTCATGAGAAACTTTCCACTGCTAGAGAGCAGGTACTTTCGTGGGAGAAAAAGGTTCCTATCTCTGATTGGCTGGGCGGATTGCAAACCACGCCCCGTAAAACTCCCAAAAAGTTTTGTGAAGCCGCCATTTTATTTTCCTCGGATTAGCATTATTAGCATTAGCATTAGCCCAGCGCAGAAACGCAGAGAGACTAACTTATGGCAGCACAAAAGAAAACATGGGAGCGGTGGAGATGAGGAGGTGTCGGCGTTCTGGCGATTTACTTGGAAGGCTTCAGTAGAAGCTGCTGGGAGTCCCAGCAGCTTCTACTGAAGCATTCCCCAACTCCGGGGACTTCCGGCCGGGGACTCCGGGTGGCAGTATACGCCGTGAAGTGGTTTGCGGCCTGCCAGTAAACCCAAAGCAGAAAAAGAAGTAGTGACGTCAGCGGCTTCATTTGCCTAATCCTCCCTCAGGGACTTATTCTGGTGTGAACGCGATCTGTACTTAGTTCATGAGAACTAAACAGTTCTCATGAACTAAGTTCTGATGAACCTTTGTGGGAAAAGTACTGCAGTGTGAAATCGCCTAATGCAACACACACTCCTATTGGCTAGCTCTTCCACACATTGTACGTATAGACTAAGGGGCGGGACATCTCTAAGCGGTTTAAAATTAGGTTCAAGCGTGTAAACAGGTCACAGCCGAGGCACAACATACATCCATGAACCTGACAATTATTATAATAGGGCCCCTTTAAGAAGTAGTTCATTTGGTCTTTCCCATGCATTAAGCAATAAGGGTTTTATTTGTCACCATGCATCTGGCCCTGAAGTCTCAAGTTCCCACAGATTCTTACAAAGTCTTGAAAGGCATTGCATTGAATTAGGACAAAGAAAGCCTTGTACAGTAGGAACACGAGTTACTGATGCTGAACTTCTAATTAATTTAGCCAAAGAGATTAATATACTTTACTGCCATCGAGGTGCTTAAAGTACATCCTCATACACTTTGAACATGAGACGTTGGATGATGTTAACATAACTCCAGCTGTCCTTGTTTTGTCTTCAGGTCCGTGGCAGTAATTGAATATGAGTCATTTGGTTTGGTCTTCTGCAAAGAGTAGAGTCCTTCTGGAGATTTATTACAGATCGATAGAGAAGGTGAAGACGTGTAACTTCCTTAATCAACTCTTATTAACAGCGATGAAGTGCCGGTGTTCTGGACGCTGACCTACACTTTCTGAAAGACGTCTTCATGTGTCTGACCTTCCTTTTATGGTCTACTTGATTTTATTATCTGACTTTGACTGGTGCATAAGTTGCCACACATTGTCCTTTGAAGCTCTAAGGATGTCCTCTGTGGGAGGAAATCCACATATCTGTACACATGCTTCACAGAAAGGTCTCATATTTAAGGGTCAGATTTAAAAACCACAACCAAATATGGTCTGTTAGATCAAGGAAAAACTCTGTGTATTACCGAAGTAGAAATCCATATTTCCCTCAGGCTGCTCTTTACCTTTCTGTTGTTGGGTTCTGACATATTGACAGACATGAAGAAACCTTTCCCCCATTATCTCAAAGCATACTGAAGCAGAAGAAAAGAAAGCAATGTGTTCAGCTCCATTTGACAGGCTGAAATGGACTGACCATTGTGACAAGTAAAGGCAACACATAGATCCTCAAAAGCATTTCTTCCACAACCTCTTTTGTGTCTGGATTTTTCAGGTAATTGGATTTTTTTTCTCTCACAACATGACTCACTTTTCGAGCTGTAAAATGTGTTGTTATGTGGCGACATAGGAATTTAGCTGTATTGTTGATTTAAATGGTCCATTTTCTTCTTGTTCTGAGGACATTTATTGTCTTACATAGTGTAAAAACCTCAGGACTAATATGTAGGAACCAGTGTTTGTCTACTACTACATTTATTGTATGGTGAAGGTGTAATGGACAACAGTAATGAGACAAAAGTGTTTCAATTGGAGAAATAATGGACTTTTATCCACTTGACAAGCTCAAGCGTGAGTCAATTACACACATAAAGTGGGACATTAACGGCTTGAAGCATTGGCTTACCCTCTAAACATACTGTGTATTATTCTTTGAAAATTGAACATAGAGAATACTCGAAAACCCCTTTGTTTTAAAACCAAAAAACGTGGTGTTTTGGGCTGGTTGGCAGCACGGCTTCTGGTCCGATGCCTGCTGCTTTTCAGGCAAGTCTTGGATATAATTAACTGCACAATTAACCTCTTGCACTCAGATTGATGAAGTCTCCTGATTGCAGCAAAGCGCGCTAATCCAAACACCCAAGTATGTTTCCTTGCCAGGAAGAAGTGTATGAGTTGTTGCTTTAAGCGTATTTGGTTTAAAGAGAGATGACTATGTGCAAATACACTACATGAGTCTTTAAGCTTGCATGAGCTGCCTTGCCATTGAACGTTGTTGTGGTAACATGCCTAAAATCAAACACAAGAGAATTGAGAAGCCTTCACTGTGTCGAATCAGTCAAATCCTGTGTTTTTGCAAAGGCTGGATTAATAACAGAGACAGGAATAGTTCAGTTTAACACGGTTTACGTTTCTCTTCTTTATTTCTCGGGGCGGTTCCTGTGGTTTCTCCTCTCTCCGTTGCGCCATGGGAAAAGCCCTCAAGGTCACAACAAACAAGGCCCGGCACGACCACATAATAAGCATTTCCTCCGCAACATGGCCGCCTAATCACAGGCAGTGAAGCTCGGCCTTGGATGAAATCTCCTTCTCTGACCCTTCAGATAAACACGCTGTCTGATGTTGGTCGAAGCTCTGCGGTGGTTCTGTTTCTGCGTTTAAAAGAGACCAAGGTCCTTTAAAGAAGTGAGCTTTCAAAAGTGATTTATAACCTGCTTCTCGTTGAGAAATCTTACGCTGCTGTGGGGAAGTTCAGGTATGGATTTAGAGAAGTTATGGTTGTGAAAGCAGATTCCTTACGGCAATTACTCGATCATTTTCAGAGAGGGCAAAAGTACACACATCCTTTACTCAAGTAGAAGTACACATGCTCGTGTTTGAAAATACTCTGGTGAAAGTAGAAGTACTGACTAAACTTCTTTACTCAAGTCAAAGTAAAGAGGCTTTGAAATGTCCATCCATCCATCCATCTTCTCCCGCTTATCCGTGGTCGGTCGCGGGGGTAGCAGTTCCAGCAGAGAGCCCCAAACTTTCTTTTCCCTGGCGACATCAACCAGCTCTGACTGGGGGGTCCCAAGGCGCTCCCAGGCCAGCGAAGAGATATAATCCCTCCACCTGGTCCTAAGGTTTACCCCTTGGTCTCTTCCCAGCTGGACGTGCCTGGAACACCTCCCTAGGGAGGCGCCCAGGTGGCATCCTAACTAGGTGCCCGAACCACCTCAACTGGCTCCTTTCGACGCGAAGGAGGAGCGGCTCAACTCCGAGTCCCTCCCTGATGACCGAACTTCTCACCTTATCCCTAAGGGAGACACCAGCCACCCTGCGGAGAAAACCCATCTCGGCCGCTTGTATCCGCGATCTCGTTCTTTCGGTCATGAGCTTTGAAATGTACTTCAGTAAAAAGTACCCATAACTAGCAGCTGTTTTAAAGAGTACCTGACCTCCCTTTATATTAATAGAACAATAATGTCATTGTTAGCTAATGAATGTTTCCATGCTGAACAACGGCAACATGACAACGTTTCCATTGGTCCCTCTTCTTTAGAGAAGACCAGGAAATGATGGATACACGGATCGTGTTCAAATCAATAGGCACGCAATGACTCTAAAGAATAATGATCACGCATCAAACACACATTCAGACTAAAGGAACCAGCTGTTTGGAAAATGAGAGAAGTAGAAAGTACAGGTATTTGGGTTCAACATGTAAGAAGTAGAAAGTACAGGTATTTGAGTTCAACATGTAAGAAGTAGAAAGTACAGGTATTTGTGTTCAACATGTAAGAAGTAGAAAGTACAGGTATTTGAGTTCAACATGTGAGAAGTAGAAAGTACAGGTATTTGAGTTCAACATGTAAGAAGTAGAAAGTACAGGTATTTGAGTTCAACATGTAAGAAGTAGAAAGTACAGGTATTTGTGTTCAACATGTAAGAAGTAGAAAGTACAGGTATTTGAGTTCAACATGTAAGAAGTAGAAAGTACAGGTATTTGTGTTCAACATGTAAGAAGTAGAAAGTACAGGTATTTGGGTTCAACATGTGAGAAGTAGAAAGTACAGGTATTTGTGTTCAACATGTAAGAAGTAGAAAGTACAGGTATTTGTGTTCAACATGTAAGAAGTAGAAAGTACAGGTATTTGTGTTCAACATGTGAGAAGTAGAAAGTACAGGTATTTGTGTTCAACATGTAAGAAGTAGAAAGTACAGGTATTTGTGTTCAACATGTAAGAAGTAGAAAGTACAGGTATTTGTGTTCAACATGTGAGAAGTAGAAAATACAGGTATTTGTGTTCAACATGTAAGAAGTAGAAAGTACAGGTATTTGAGTTCAACATGTAAGAAGTAGAAAGTACAGGTATTTGGGTTCAACATGTAAGAAGTAGAAAGTAGAGGTATTTGTGTTCAACATGTAAGAAGTAGAAAGTACAGGTATTTGTGTTCAACATGTAAGAAGTAGAAAGTACAGGTATTTGTGTTCAACATGTAAGAAGTAGAAAGTACAGGTATTTGTGTTCAACATGTAAGAAGTAGAAAGTACAGGTATTTGAGTTCAACATGTAAGAAGTAGAAAGTACAGGTATTTGAGTTCAACATGTAAGAAGTAGAAAGTACAGGTATTTGTGTTCAAAATGTAAGAAGTCAAAGTAAAAAGTCGTCAGAAAAATAAGTAGTGGAGTAAAGTACTGATACCAGAAATAGTACTTAAGTACAGTAACGAAGTATTTGTACTCCGCTCCTTCCCACCTCTGGTCAGTTTGCATGACAGAGATACAGAAATATGAGGTCTTTTTTTAGGAGGTCTGTTGATCAATTGCACTTTTTATTCTTTATTCTGTGATATCATTGTTTTGATCTCATTGCCCAGACACCCCGAGGATCCTGACGCCTCTGTTGGAAGTCTTAATTGGAAAATATTTTTTAATTTAGCCCCCGCACCATGTTGGCACGTCATTTAATATTTTCATAGCGTGTGAACTGGCCCTGTGGACACCATATTAATGACGAAGTGGCCCATTGTCCCTTCATCTATCCCACACAGGATTCAATATTAATCATATTAAGGATCACTTTTGTTAACGATGCATTTGGCTAAACAAAGTCAAATTTGTTCCCCATGTATACACAGCAATAACAGTAATGTCATCCCTCATGCCCTTTGATATTTGCCACTTCTTTATTGATCAAATAACCTCATCCAGCATGACGCTATCAGACATTGTGGTTGTGCTATTTCAAGGAACCCTGGCTGTACATTTAATTGTGTATCAGTTTAAAAACGAGTCATATATTAGCAGTAGGGGGCTCATTTCCTAAGACATGAACCTGAAGATCTTCAGGACACGGAAATGTTTGTTTACTTGTCAACAAATCCATCAGAGTACCAGGTAGAAAGAAACACTAATTGATCTGTGTATTGACAACCCTCGAGAGTCCTCCACTGCTGCTCATCTACCACTAATGGCGCGTTTCCACTGCAGGCCTCGCTCGGTTTGGTTAGGCCTTATTAGGCCCGGCTCACTTTATGCTGCGCTTCCATTACAGTTTAGGAACTGGGGCAGTTACTATAGTAACGCAGTGTGGGCGGAGCCGTGACGTCATCTTCAATGAGAGCCCCAGAAAAACAACACAGCCGTTAGCTGTTAGCACTCAGAGCTCACAGCTCCTCATATCTGTTCAGAAACTAGACAAAAGTTAAACAAGTACAAACCACAGACTGCCTGTGTCATGGAGAATACAGTCGCTGGTTTATTTATGTCTGTATAGGCCGTTGTTGCGAGTGTGGACGGTCGGAGCATATATAACGTTAGCCAAGCTACATTTAGAAAACACGCATTTTAAAAGGTGTTTCTCTGCCGTCTGTCTGCAGACTCGTCAAAGCATTAATTCATGGTTTTTACTAACCGGTATCAGTATGTTGTTACTTCGGCATCATTTTGAAACGTGTATTACAATAAATCACGGTCAAATATGTTCATCTTGTTGTAGTTGTAGCCCCCTTGCCAGCGATTCTCGCCATAAGGTACTTGTATTCAGACTAAATTGAACCACTTCCTGTTAACTATACTGTATGCCAGTTGGCTAGAATTTAGGCGAATGGTACCTCAGACACGTCCAACATCTAGCTGCGTTTTACTCGTTTGTCAAAGAGATGTGAGAGGAAAGGAAAGCTTAAGGAAACCACCATGGCATTATTAAGGCTGTGGGATTAATAAGTGAGCGTTATTAGGCATGAGAGGAACCAGAGGGTCTGACGAAGATGGATGCTGCTTGGAGAATATTTTGAGTAATGACAGGAGAACAGTCTTTGTGAAACCCAAAATAAACTAGTACCGATGTTACCAACAATATTGATGACGTCTGTCATGAATCCTGCAGAAAGGGAAAGAAAACGGTGCTTTTTTAAATTTTTTGTTCTGAGAAAACAGTTTGAATTCTTAGAAGGAATCAGAATTTTCTATTTCAGTGATATTCTTCACCATTACTGCAGTTTATTTGTTTGATATCATCCCTGCAAACATCTTGTGCAGAGACACGTCTTCTTTCCCTTCAGATTGTTGGGCCTATATAATAATATTATTTCTAATGTTAAAGTGTGAAACAACACTACAGCAACATCTTTACTCAGAGTTAAAAACGTGTTGCCAGGTTGCTGATCACCATTGATTTACCTCTCAGTCTCGTCACCTTTAATCCTCTCTGCAGCCTCATAGGCAAACCAGACCTCCCAGTCCCAGCACACACATTAAGTCGTTTTTTCATCTTGGAAATTGCCCTGATTGCTTCCAACAGAGTACCTCGGTTTCTCTCCGTCTGGAGTATTGACCCTGCAGGAGTCCATCACTGGAAACATGACGAGGGTGAAGAGGAACATGTGTCCTCCTCAGTCATTTCTGCACTGAGGTTGCACACTGTTAGAACACTCTCCCTCGTCACCGGCTTGAGCTTCAATCTCAGGATCCATGTATCTGTGATCCTCTCCAGAATGGAAGTAGTCATCACATACAGAGCATCAACTAGTTCCTGAGCAGTGTCCTTCACATGCTGATATCCAAGAGAGGGAGTTACACAGTCACAAGATGGAGGAATACCGGTTCTTGTAGGTAATCATACATCCTGTCATGTTCAAAATACTGACTTTTTCTCAAAATGTTGAATTTTTTTCTGAAAATCTCAAAATTCTGACTTTTTCTGAAAATCTCAAAATTCTGACTTTTTCTTAAAATCTCAAAATTCTGACTTTTTCTCAAAATCTCAACATTCTGACTTTTTCTCAGTCTTCAAAAACAGAGCATCAAGTAGTTCCTGAGCAGTGTCCTTCACATGCTGATATCCAAGAGAGGGAGTTACACAGTCACAAGATGGAGGAATAGAAAGCAGTATTCAATGTTTACCTCAGATTAGCTCCATGTCAGAAATGAGCATGCTTGATGTCTCTCTCCATATTAGAGGCTGAATCATCATGTTAATCACATAGCTATCATATGCCTCAAACAGTCCTGATGCTCTTCTAGGTAATCACACATCCTGTCATGTTCACAGCTACAGTTGGGATACCTTTGTTATCATGTGACTCTCATACTGGAAGAGTACTTTCAGAGTTGACATCGTCTGCTTAGTCCTTTGTCGAGGTGTCATGTATTTCTCGCAGTAGACAGGGGGCTGGTGGAACATATCTCAGGGGGGGGGGGGGCGGACGGCAGACGGTGTTGACTGAGACCCATTTCCATTTCCCAGCATGCACCCTGCAGTGGGTGACAGACCTGCCATCAGCTGGAAGAGTGAACAATGCTCACCTGCTGTGATTGGCTGACTGACACGTGCCGAGACACAGGTATGTGAGGCTGTTTTAGGACATGAGACTCGATGAAAAGGAAGTGTGTTTTGTGCGTGTTTTAAACACAATTCATATTTAAATAAACTTTTCTTTTGTATTTAACACATCAACAGAATGCCTGTGTCTTAAGTCCCTGGTTATTAATAAGATAAGATAAGATGTACTTTATTGATCCCAATTTGTGATTTGTTTGCGTTGCATCAGCATAAAAAACAAGGCATTGCACATAGACATGAAAAGAGTAGAAATAAACAATTCTAGAAATTAAACATCTCAAAATAAAAATAAAACAGCATTCAAAAAGTAGAAAAGGTAATCTGCAACGCCTGCAAAAAACTAGTACGGCCCTGTTTTCCAGAATTTGGCATCAACCTGGTACCACACTGTTTGCTCCATTGACTTTTGTTGTCAGTTACTGCATTGAATAACCTTTATCAACAGCACAGTAATAGCAAGTTCATCCAATGTCTCTGCCATAAAATATAAAAACTGTTTCAGGTTTGTTTTGTACTCAATCCACAAAATGAAAGGGTCTTCCTCAAAGGCTCTTGTGTCACTGTATGTTTATATATATCAGTATTTGGCGACAGGTAAATACCGATATATACCGGTGCAGAGGCCAGATGAAGAGCCAGGTTTGGAGCTGCAGGAAACCTCATTATCTTCCCCTGCAGGACACCTCTGAGTCACCTGTAGCTCTGAGAGGCAGCTGAGTCACCTGAGAGGCAGCTGAGTCCTGCAGGACACCTCTGAGTCACCTGAGAGGCAGCTGAGTCCTGCAGGACACCTCTGAGTCACCTGAGAGGCCTCTGAGTCCTGCAGGACACCTCTGAGTCACCTGAGAGGCAGCTGAGTCACCTGAGAGGCAGCTGAGTCCTGCAGGACACCTCTGAGTCACCTGAGAGGCAGCTGAGTCCTGCAGGACACCTCTGAGTCACCTGAGAGGCAGCTGAGTCCTGCAGGACACCTCTGAGTCACCTGAGAGGCAGCTGAGTCCTGCAGGACACCTCTGAGTCACCTGAGAGGCCTCTGAGTCCTGCAGGACACCTCTGAGTCACCTGAGAGGCAGCTGAGTCACCTGAGAGGCAGCTGAGTCCTGCAGGACACCTCTGAGTCACCTGAGAGGCAGCTGAGTCACCTGAGAGGCCTCTGAGTCCTGCAGGGACGAACAGGAAGAAAGACTGCTCAGAAAAACACAAAAGAAAATTCAAGCAGAGAAAAATTTGAACAAATACGGACTGTAAAGTCCTTCAAGACATTCCTGTAAATGTTGTGGTGCAAATGATGCAACATACATCCAAATGTTTTCAAATTAATCTGGTTAATTAGTCATGTTACTTTCATTATAATATAATGGGGATGTCACAGATGTAATAAACAGTTCAGCCTCGATGGAAAATATTCAGCTAATGAAACAAGAGAGAAATCCTCATCTCCTATCTGCTGAAATGTCACACCTCTGCAATTTCACACTGATCCCTTCGACTGAGGAAATATGTTAATCCTCTCTATGTATACACGCACGCACACACGCACACTCACACACGCACGCACACACACACACACACACACACACACACACACACACACACACACACACACACACACACACACACACACACACACACACACACTCTTGTTCAATCCCTTGTAACATCTGTCCCCGTTATTTCTTCCACATCCAACATGCGCTGTCCTTTGCATTTCTTTCACACTTCAAGTCTATGAGTAGGCTACATTTGAAACTTAATTACATTAGCAAAGGCCACCGAGCTGCTCACATGAACTGTGTGTGTTCAGACTATTAAAACAAGTCATGTCATGCTCAAGTTCATTGCTCTGACTCACATGTCCGTGCTGAGATTTACGTGCTGACTGCTTAATGTTCCAGGTCAGGAGCTTTCAGACCGTGTTCATACTTAAAATACCAAGGTTGTCTGGCAGTGTAGTTGATTAATTTCTGGATCAAGTTAATGAGTGGGGTCTTTGCTAATGTATGCACATAGCTCTGGCTATCCAAGATATGTCATATTGAGATATGACTGCATTACAGTCAGTGTTAGTCCCAACACTGTTACAGTAACGCGCGTTACTGTAACAAACAGTAGCGTGGCGTGGGGGAAAATGTAGGGGAAGCCCATTTTTTGGGTCGGGGGGCGGTCAATAACGTAACCAGATGAGTGATTACAGCGCCCGGTATCATTTTACACACATTTGTATCACACAGATGCAGGACTTGCACACGCCTGTTATCTAACCGACAGGTCTGCACGCACTCTCCAGCTGAAACTCTCTTCTTATTAATTTAAGCATTTTACTTATTAATGTATGCAAACAATCACACAATCTATGTGATTTTTGGATTTACCGTGCCTCTCAATTGCCCGTGACAGGTTGGCAAGGTCGATGAATCCTGAAGTTGCCCAAGTATTGTTCAGGGAGCACGAATCCTTGTCAAAAAGAAGACATGGCCAGCCAAATAGACGCTGAAGTTTAGCGCTTCCAGTTAGCCACTCTGTGCCTCATTGAACGTCCGATTATCTCCCTTTTTCCTCTGTGTACACACAGCTCGAGTGCGGGCATTGGCCTGTCATCTGATTTAATTTTTAGTTGCTGCTGTAGCGGAAGTTTAGTAAAGTTATGTTTGATTAAGTACGCCAAATCTCCACCCTCCATAATGCTTCATTTGCTTGATAATTTCTAACGGCGGTGATGACAGTTACAGTATTAAAACTGATGTTGATGTGATTTGATTGGATGGCAGTGTCCAATCAAATCGCCAGCCGCCAGCCGCCCCTGAAGGGAAGCTAGAGGCGGCTGGCTTCCCTTGGCATGGCCCTGACCAATCACAGGTTGGCAGGGGCATCACGTGGGCCTCATCTGATTGGTCAATCCCTCCATTTTTTTTCACCAAAGGAAGCCAGATTCGGCTGGCCTCCTCTCGCAACAGTGAGTGCAATCTACTGTTTCACCATAACATCTAGAGGGGCGCTGTTTGTTTCACTCTTTGTAAAATACTCAATGAGAATGGGGGAGAGACGGGCCGGCAGCAACACACAGCAAAGGAGAATTATCGAAACAAAACAAAGTATTTTTATTTATTTATTTAAATTATAACTACAATCCGAAAAAACAGAGGAAGCCTGGCTTCCCTTGGCCTCCGGGAGAAAACGCCACTGGTAACAAAATACTTTTGTGGTAACTAATAGCGTTACTATTTACACATTCCCATTAAGTAACGCCGTTATAGTTACTGTGATTTAAATGGGTGCGTTACTGTGTTACATTATGTGATCCAACTGAACCGAATGTCCCTGCGGATGTAATTTACAGGCGAATACAGCGATGTCCTCTCACAGTACCATGGAAATGTGAAAGTGACTAGAGAGGAGTGATGATTGGTTAACGCGGGGTAACATTTCAGGGTAAGCCAATCAGAGACAGAGTTGGGCGGGTCTTGCCTTATGGGGAAAATACACACACGAACACTTGCTAATGCTAACACACACACACACGCACGCACGCGCGCACACACACACACACACACACACACACACACACACACACACACACACACACACACACACACACACACACACAATGGCAGATGCAAGTATCAGCGAGAGCAGCAGCGCATTTGCAACTTGGAAATATAACCACTATTTTCAATTTGTGGGGATAAAGGACGCAACAAATATTACGGTCAAATATAAACTGTGTGCAGGACAGAAAGCATTGTCCACATCGAATAACAGCAATGCCAATCTCCTGAAGCACCTAAGTAATGTACATGGGGCTATACAACTAGTCTCCAAAGACCCCCGCCGTCTCAACCACCGGCAGTGACCCAGATGGAGCAACACCATCTAAACAGCCAAAACACGATTTTTTAAAATCGCCACATGTCACCCAGAGTCAACTAAACAGATTGATTGCCAGGTATGTTGTTGAGGACATGCTGCCCATCGCAACGGTCGAGTCTGTTGCCTTCAGAGAACTAGTCAGCAAAATACCAGTGAAAGCATTTTCAATTTTATTATTATTATTTTTAAAGTAAAGTAACTTGTTACAAGTTACTTTTATAATTGAGTAACTAATAAAGTAACTAGATGCTTTTTTGAGAGCTATAACTATAACTAGTTAAAAGTAACTTGCCCAACACTGATTACAGTACAGGGTTCATGGCTTAAATACACAGAACATGGTCAGGATCTGTTGATTCGATCAGCTTGGACATCATTTAAAGAAAACTTCCGTCAAACTCAAAGTTTTCAGAATATAAACTTCTTGACATTCTGGGGATTACAACATCTTTTTGTCAGTGGTACAAACTTTCCTGATGCTCACCCAGAACAACAAGCAGTTAGACATACAATCGATCTCTGCAGCTCTCTGCTCATATCCCCATGGTGATGTGAACCTTGCTCTGTTTTCCGGCTACTTCTGGCTGTTAAGTAGTCATGCATTGTATTCTGTGTGCTGTATAACTTCATGGGAAACATTTGGGACTTTCTCAAGATCTCTGGGGGAGTTGGAATATTCCTGGTGTGACTTTGAGTGTACTCAAAGCACAACACATAGGAATATTGATTGTAAATGCGATCCATGTTGACAATAATGCAATGCAAATTAGCCTCTCAGCAACTCAGGGAGAAGTATATTCTGCTGTCTTTTGAGATAGTTTAAAAAGAGAGATTGTTCTGTGTGACGGGGTTACGAAACATATGAAGACTGAGGGATTTGACGTGTATCGGGCCGTTCAACATCAGCTGTTTTCCTTGCGTTTAATAGTTTGTGAGGCTCAGCCGGACGAAGAGCCGCTAAAACAAGCTCCTCTTCCTCTGCTTTGAACTGTACTCTCTGCACATCGGCCTTTAAAGCCATCAGCTTAACTTCCTCTCATCCAAACGTCTCCCCCTCTGCAGAACAACCCACCTCCAGATAGAGAGGTCCCTCCCTTTCCGGGGGTCCTCCATGGGACCTTATTTCGGAAAAGTTATGCATTGAAGTCAAGGGAGAGAGAAAGATTATCTTTTGATCTCGTTTGAATTGTGCCACGAATTACACATATGATGTTTGTCAATTTAACAGATAATTTTGCCAGTCAATCTTTTTTAAATATGTCGTAAAACTGTGAAGTGTGAAACGCTCAATGAACTACATCTCCCGTCTCGCACCACACACCAAGACGGCCGTCACGTGGCACGTTTCACTTCTTTCTTTTAGAATGAGGCGGAAAGTATTAAAAGAGCTGAAAATCACTCCAAGTCTGGGCACGTTGAGAGCTGTGCACACACACAAGGGGAGTTAGTCGGTTCCGTGAGAGCCAGCATGCGGGACCGGGACTCTGGGATTTGTAGTCTTTCTAGTTGCGTATTTTTCATAGTCTTATATTTCAACAGTTTTACGACAAACTGTGACTTTTTTGACGTGGAAATGATTTTTTAAGATTGACAAACATCATATGTGTAATTCGTGGCACAATTCAAACGGGATCGAAAGATAATCTTTCTCTCTCCATTGACTTCAATACAAACTTTTTCCGAAATAAGGTCCCATGAGTCCCACCGGAAGGGGAGGGACTTCGCCTCTCTATAGGGTTGCAAAGGAGCGGAACATTTCCATGGGAAGCTAAGCTGGGGAATTTTGGAAATATTCGATGCAAAATTAAACAAAAAACATGACATTTCAACTGATTTCTTTTAATTAAACAGAACAAGTTTGAATTATTTTATTGAACAATTATTTTTTTCATTGAAGAACGAAAACAGGAATGTTGAGTTAAATGTTACTCATGTGTGCATGTGATGGAGGAATGCACAGTGCCTGTAGGGGGTCTCAATAGCCATGCAGTAAGCAGTGTGCTATGGCATGGATATTCAAGTGTACTTCAATGGCATCTGTCAAGATTATGCTAAAATATACTTTCCCCAACTATATTTAAGTTCCCTATGAAGAGCCAACCTTCCATTTAGAAAATTCCCAGTTTATTCCCGTGGCAAGTTTCCATCTTTGAAAATTCCTGGAATTTTGCAACCCTACTCCAGATTATGTTATACCTCAGGATGAACTGCAGTTATGTTTCAAGCTCACACACACAGTCGGGAAGAATCGTTCAAATCAAGCCAGTTTAGAGGACAACTTGAACTGCTTTGTCCTTGACTTCATCCATTGATTTAGGTTTTAATGAGCGTCCAATTGACTCCACGAGATGCTGTCCTGTTCACAATATGTCAGGCCATTCTTGATCTTTTGTGTCGTTCTCCAATTTGTTGTCATTTGTCCTGCAAAAAGCCAGGATGATTGGAGGGTTCAGTGAGGTCAGAGCTTCGGCCGCTGTTCACAAACTGGCTCTTAAATGCCACTTAATGTTATCTGAGATGAACAATGCCATACAACGTCAGAACACAGCTGCAGAAATTGTGCCATTTAAAGGTCATGAGAGAAGTGCTTTAGATTTCATATTGGGGTAAGTAACCTGGTCAGATAAGCTGTCATGACATCACATGCATTTTGTGTTATAAAGTTGTATATTTTCAACCACTTGTAGAGTAGTTGAATCATAGACTAGCAATCTATGTGCATTTGTCATAAAGAAATATATTGGTTAATTGAAGTTAGGACTTATCTAGATTTATTTACATCGATTAACATTTTCAGTTACAAGTTGTTAGTTGTCATTTGAGCAATGAGATGGTCAGAAATGTTGTTAAAAACCAAAAGTCAAAGCACATAAATTGCCTTTTATTTAAACTGTGTGTCTGTTAACTTACATGTGCTCCAAAACTACGGCAAGTACAGTAGGTCAACATTGAAGGAAGGTAGTCATGATTTACAAAGTGTTTACAACGTGTTTTCTCTTCCATATATGTAAGGCTTACCTGGAGGTAATTTTACAATCTATTTTATCATTTGACTGCTTTTCATTCTTGACCTGGATGACATGTGTTTTTATATATTGATAATGATTATTCAGATATAGGAGGAAAAACCCAACTTTCTTACAGTTTTTATAACAGCTATCAAACCACTCACCATGTCTTCAGATCAATCTTTATTATTTGCTCTGATCGGTTGGATGGCCGGCTGTTGTGATTGGTCAGCCGCTTAAAGATGTCCCGCCCTTTAGCCAATAGAAGCGCGAGAGTTACAAAGTGATGTCACCATGTACTGGAAGATGCTTCAGCTCTTGGTTAGATTTGATCTTGTGCAATCAGTAAGCTGTTCAAGCAGGTTGACAGTATATATGATGAGGGATAATTACCCTCACCTGTCCTCAGTGTATCCGGGTGTTATCTCTCATTGAGTATCATTGAGTGGGTTTCTCAGCAAAAAGATAAAAGATACAATGATGTCATTTCAATTTCCCCCCTAATTCCTCTGCGCTATAGCAATCAATTTGATAGTGTGACTAAGAACAGTCTAATGGTTTGAGCGTCGCTGCCTCCCACCCACTGAGAGCGGAGGGAAGTGGAGCCGCGGGCGAAGAAAAGACAGAAGAAGAAGAAAATCAACTTCAGTATCTTCGCTGATCTCTGCATGTGGACGTGTGCCAGGAAGTGGGAGAAGAGATGTAGAAAGCATATTTTCTGAATCGTGAGACATATTGAAATATGTCTTCTGCCAGCCAGCTAAAAACGAAAGACTTCATCAGAGCTTGAAACTCTGTCGTAGTGAGAACGAAGGGCAAACGTACACTCTTGGAAATGCCAGGAATAAATGCTTCTGCTTCTATATTGGTGAACATTGTTATAAAAATCTTAATTTTACTTCACAAAAGAGGGTTTACAAACTGGATTAGTGCATCAATACAACAATTGAACCATAAAGATGACTCAATTAAGCTCAGAAAGTTTAAATATTACCCATACGCAAATTAAAAATACAGTGTTTTAAGAGATTAAGTGTGTATTCATTTTCTTAAGCAGCCTTTTGATTAACCCCACAAGTCCTCCTGATTACACGACAACATTTTTTGGTCTTTTGATGAACAAGAAGAAGTTTTTTTAAAGTTTGACGCCATTATCAGCGGGTCAAGATAACGTGTCGTTATTATTTAAAACCATTGCTCATAACTTAAGGGTTAGGCAAGGGAAGCCAAACAAAGAAACACTTCCTGTGCCAAATCAAAACTTGTGTTCCAATCATCCACCTCTATCTCCTCCCTACGTGGATGTTGTTGCTGTATAACAAGGTCTTGACTCCATTCTTGACTCAGGTCATTATTACTACCCCTCTAGATGGTTTGGTTAAACGTACACAGATGTTTTTCGGGTCATTTTCCTTGAGAGGACAGTGGCCATCTACTGATTTGTTGCCCGTTTCATTCCTCAATTGTTGTCTCTTTTATCATTTTGTAGAACCTTGCTGTGGCAAAATATCCTAGTCCAGCATGTAAAAACAAAATCTCTTTCGCATCGGGCACCCTTGGAAGATTTGAGGTCTTTAGGCTGATCTGACACAGCTCACTGCTCACTACTGTACTTATGTAAATGTACAGATCACCATGAACCAAATGGAAGTCAAATGCAGGGACATAATCACCTGTAACGAGCATATAGTGCTTCTGTTAAAGGTGCGTATATGACCTTGTTGGCTCATAATGTTGTTCCCCCTTTGAAACATTTCTCAGCCAAGTACCCCCTGATCGACCCCGGACATTTTTGACAGAAAAAGCCGATATCAATAATTACAATATAGTGCCTGCAGGTCCGCTGCAACTCTGACTACTTTTAAATCCAGGCTGAAGACTTTTCTTTTTGTCGCTGCTTTTAATTGAACTATTCATATCTTAAACTGCACTGTAACTTTTATCCATGTACTTTTTCTTTTAATGTTTATTTTATTAGCTTTTCTTTTTAATGACTGATTTTTAAATGCCATTTTCTTAATCTCTTTCATTTTTTGTAAGTGCTTGATTTATTAACTCCTTAATTGGGGGTGTTTTGGCGCAGTGGTTAGAGCGTTGGTCATCAGATCAAGGGGCGTTGGTGAACTCCAGTTCGAATCCCGCCTCAGCCGCCACTGCATCAGGCCGTTGTGTCCTTGGGCAAGACACTCTACCCGCATTTGCTCCTGTGGGTAATGTCCGCAGTAATGACTCTTACATGTCTAATATGTGTAATGTGTACTTGTAAAGCGCTTTGAGCACCTGTAAAAGCGCTCTAATAAAAAAATGTAATGCATTATTATTATTATTATTAATTGTCACAAACGAGCTGAGAACCAAAATGCAACACACGGGAAACCAGGGATAGTCTGTAACCAGCTTTATTAAAGGCAATAGGCTGGTAGGAGACAAAACGGCAGATAGTAGGCAAAGGGCTGGTCGGGGACAGGCGAGGGTTCCAGGAGAAAGCAAGACGGGAGTCGTAGATACAGAACGGGTCAGGGAGCAGGCGAGGCAGAATAGTCCGGGACAGGCAGAGTCGAAACCGGGAGAGCAATCTGGAGGGTAATGCGGGAAAGACTGGCATGCTGCAAAGTACGATCTGGCACTGAGGTGAAAGTGAAGTGGGCCTAAATACTAATGGAGCTGATGGGTGTAACAGAGTGAGAGAGAGAGACAGGGTGTGACTACCAGGTGACGAAGGAAGGTTAATGCAGAAAATAGGTGAGTGAGAAAGCAGACTGTGACATTAATGCATGAATTACAACAAACTAAGGATATTTTCATCTTTATGCATGAACAAGTTTTGAGTGAAAATTAATTAATTAATATATGTTTAACAAACCAATGAACAAAATGATATATTATTAAAAACTATAAATACAATACACAAATCTAACATGTTTATATGAGGACCCCCTTAGTGGTTCTAGGAATGTTTTCTATTTAACTTATTGTACTAAGATTATTTTTGTAATCATGCATGGTATTTTTTTAATTAACCTTTTTAATTATTTGTATCTCACGTACCCCCTGCAGTACCCCAACGTACCCCTAGGGGTCCGCGTACCCCCATTTGAGAATCACTGTTCTAAGCTAACCACACACACTGCCTGAGGCTATGACTGACAGCTGTGTGTAGAAAGTGTTAATCAGCAGGGTTATTATTCAGCGCCATCTACAGCACACTGTGATACCTGCTGAACCGCTTTCAACACAATTCAATTACACTTTTGACAGACATCTCTGCTAACTGACTAACATACGCAACAAGAGGCAAAACTAGGAGGAATTGCTCCCCTGTGAGTCTCTGAAGATTGCAAGGTAAACAATTGGGAATACATCTCTCTCTTCCTTTTGTTATAAACATTGTTTTGTTACGCGGCTTTGTGTCTCTCCAAGTCGACTCTGCTTTTTAACGATCAAGAGAATGGAGGATATTTCTGTGATTACAAAGTTAACAAGTCGCTTTGTGAGGCAGTCCATTTTGTTGAATCATCATGTTGAACAAGGGACAGCTGTGTTAGTGTTGGTTCCCCGCTCATTATTTTACGTTCTTTCTCATGAAAGGCTGCTTTGGTTCTTCCAGGCTCTGTCGAAAACGATTTCCAAACAAAGAGCCGATAAGACTCTCACTGAATAAATTGGGAAGCTTTCTCATTTCTCTGCACTTACGCACCCAACCACTACTAATGACCTGCAGACTGCACTAGTATGTGGTGTGTGAGAAAGTTGTAGCAGTCGCTAATGTGATGCTAATCTACTGCAGCAAGAAGAACCACTTTCACTTTGCTGCTTTCACACCTGTAGTTCGGTTCATTTGGTCAAGACTAAGTGAACAAGCCGGTTGTTCATAGTGACTTTGTAAAAGCCAACACAAGAGGATGATGTGACTGTAGTGGTGACTAAAATACGTTGTATATTGTGTGTATATTTATATTCTTTGGTGGTACAAAGAGCTCATAAAGAACTGTTATTATAAGCCCTGTTAGTATTACAAGATATTAGAAGTGTCAAATAATGTGATTTGAGTCCGTAAGTTCATTTGGTATGTAATTAGAGATGGACGTTCACAAGAACTACAAGAAAAAAGCATAACAGAATTAAGGGTCGTCTACCAATGGATAAAAAACAATTACATTTAATTTAGCTCACGCTTTTATCCAAAGCAACTTACAAGAAGTGCAAATAAACGATAAAGAGACAAGAAAAGGATATATTCGCCTCAAATAAGAAACCATTGTAAGTGCTGGTGCATTAGTTAGAAATGGGCTAAACTCAAGTTCTTTTAAAATACAAATAATCAAATGGCCAAGGTACAAGCAAGCTCGTACCATTTATTTTGACTATTTAAACAATTTTAGAGCCAGGATAGCAAACGGGTGTGTTTTTGGTGAGTGGTATTTTGGTCCGGTCCAACGACTAAGACTTACATTGATTTCTAAAGTCATTTATTTCACTTGAGTTCAGTGTTTCACTCATTTGACGCTGGATCTCTGCTGTCACACTGAGCTTCATCACTGACTGGCAGGCAGGGAAATGGATCAGCTTCAAAACGATGTAGCGCCCAATGTCGAGTTTCACCTCGCCCGTCTTCCTCTACGGCTAAAATCACGTTTGGCACTTGCTCAGTCCAATTACCATCTACTGCTGGTAGTTATAAACTGCTGTGTCTCCTTCTCTTCTCCCAGTCTTCAGTCATCGGTGTTCATTATGCATAAAGTCACACCTCCTCTGCCCCAGCATGGTGGAAATGATTGTGGTCCTTCATTAAAAGGACACCTGCCAAGCTCACTTCAGTTTAATTAGGGAAGATATCCGATGCTGAGCTGACTGGCATGATAAGGTTCTCCTCAACAATGGCCTTTACGAAGGGTACTAGGTTAAAGAAGCTCATTTCAGGGAGACAGTCAATTATAAGAAGGTCCAGCAGTCAACTACTCAAAGGCAAAATGTACTGCTTTTAAGGAATGTGTCAAATATGTTAATAGAGTTTATTCTTTAATTGTTATTCACCTGAGAATGTGCCGCTTCCTTAGCATAACAATAATTATTTGCTTTGTCATTAACCTCCATTTTCTGGGCTTTCTTTCTCTTATAAAGACATGAATGGCCTCTAAGCATGGTATCAGCGTTTCCACCAGGGGGGCGGCTTGCCGTCATTTGACCAAAATATTAATAATTCGAGAGAAGATCAAGACTTGTTATCGCTTGAAATGACGAAAAGGAAAAAGGACATCCCTCTGTTGGAGGGGCAAAGGAGTCTGGTGGGATTATTTTCGGAGTATTGAAGATCGTTTCCCCGACATCGGCGGTGCCACAGCACAACACGGAACGCACGCGATTTGGACGTGATGAGGGGGGGGGGGGGGTGCTAGTGGAGCATGCGCGTGAATTGCGAGTGCCGGTGCCTATCATGCCGAAACTGAGGCTCCGTGGTAAACTGTGGTAACATGGAGAGCCGTTTGGGAGCCGAAACAGCCGGCGCTTTAAGAGAGCCGAGCCAAATGATCCGGCTCACTAACGTAAAGAGACAGTATCTATAAGGGAGGGCTCAATTAAAAATCCCCACTCTCGGGGTGGACGCCCGCTCAGCCCTGGTCTGGCGGAAACACTGCATGGTATATATTCCACTTGTCCTCCGAGGAGGACATGTACCGTGGAGTACTACAATATAGATAGGCCTACTGATTTAAGATCTTTTAAAATATCAACCATGTGTGAAAGCAATCAACCTTTTCAGTCACTATGAATAACTTTTAGAGTACAACAAAAGTCTGGAAGTCTCTACTTGTTTGGTTGAAGAACTGCTTTTCAAGTCCTGAGATAAACACAGTCTTACTTCTTGTTCGTCTGCAGTGTTTACACGTGTGTCATCATTTATAATAATAATAATGCATTACATTTTCTATTAAAGCGCTTTTACAGGTGTTCAAACATTACACATATTAGACATATAAGAGTAATTACTGTGGACATTACCCACAGGAGCAAATGCGGGTAGAGTGTCTTGCTCAAGGACACAACGGCCTGACGCAGTGGCGGCCGAGGCGGGTTTCGAACTGGAGTTCACCAACGCCCCTTGATCCGATGATCAACGCTCTAACCACTGCGCCAAAACCGCCCCGTTTATCTTGTGCACCTTTTATTATCTCACACTGTCACCCATCCCTGTTGTCTGCTGCATCTTGGTGATTAAGATCGTTAGCAATCTGTCGCTAACGTGCTATCGGCTCCTGCCACTGGGTACTGACCTTTGGGCGATCTTTTGTTACTGTTTGGACTCTTTTGACCCCTGATATGAGCAAGTATGTAGTTTGTTGTGGCAATAACGTGCTAGGTTTTGACCCGCACTGCTAACTTTGGAGATATAATCTTTACTGCCTAAAAAAAGTTCTACATCATTCAGCTTTCCCACTGTTTCTGCTGGTGTTATTGGAGACAATTACTATTAATGTCTAGGGGAATTAATGAAACTTACTTCACATGATAAGAGCTATTTCTTGCTCTTTGTTCAATGCGAGATAAGGCTCAGGTTTGTTTTGAAGACAGCTAGTTACAAAGATCGATGGCAGTTTCGAGTCACTTAGTTTGCCGGTATATTTACCGCGGATCACGTGAACGTAGCTTAAGTCTTGCTGATTTACTTGACATCCAAGAAAGGATGCTGATAATACCGTAACTCAGACGACTCCTGCCCCTTTATCTAATGCATTTCAAGCTCTTCATGGAAACTAGAAAAAGACATTTCACTTTACAGCCGCTCACCTGTATCTTTGCCCCTGACGACGTTAGAGGGCAAATGCACTCTTTGGCCGTCGTCCATGTGCTTTACACATTCTGCAAAGTTTTCATATTTAATAGCTGGTTGATGGTTACTCTGGGACTCAGTTCGGGCTTGTGACAGATGTTTTGATCACACATCTGTCCCCCTGTTAATACAGCCAGCAGAAAGCGACCCTGCCAATCTCTAGAGATGATGAAAGGGGGAAGGAAAGCCTCCCTCTCTCAGCGTCTATCTTAACAAACGCTTATCAGTGTCTCTGTTAGGTATTAATAATGCATGATGATGCCTCTTACTCAGTTTCAAGAGACTGCAATAGCTCGTGCAAATGAATATGAGTAAGTGACCTTGTAGTGAGTGAGTAGCAGTGTATGTTCTGCTCCTCATGAAATGCTACTGTGACATGATAGCCAGTGATGTATTGCTGGTGCTCGGCATGCGAATTGACACTCAGATTTGAGCAGTTTGATGTAAAATGCACAGTGTCTATGAAGTCATGTCTGCAAAGTGAGTAGGCATATTTTCAGCTCCTCGAGGATGACATAATCTTTGAAGGGATGAAACCTTTCCGGAAAACGCATCCAGTAGACTTTAGGTTATTAACTTTAATCTCTGCTGCAACACATGGCAGATGAGCAAGTCTGAGATTAATTCCACCTTTATAGCTTCTCGTCAAAACCACATCAATGACTTTATTTAAGGAGGTATTTTAAACCAAGGAAGTGCTAGATTAGTTGTTTTTCTGACCTAAACTGACCCTGAATCTGAGTTTTTGTACAGGAGTGTGTATTCAAGCCTGGCTTAAGACTGAAGTTAGTGAGTTCAAGACAGAGTATGTTTGACATTTCTTCATTTGAACTGTTAGCATGAATCAGTCAAAATTAAATTGGTGGGTCAACGGTCAATTATTGACTTATTAGTGTCATTGCTCTAAAGATGTAATTATTGTGAAGGAACAAGAGGAAATGTTTGATTTTTTACCAAGCCCCCAGGAAGTGCGCTGATGAAAATATTCGTTGCGTCCAAACGGCGGTACTACAACTTCCGTATCGGTCCGTGACGTCACTGGGCCCAGAAAGACTTTTCCCCATTGACTAACATTGGGAAAGAAACGTTTGTAAATCAGCGGATACTTTTTTTAAACTAAATAAACTACCAAGTTTAACTATGTTATAGAGCCCTTATTAGAATCATTCGGTCCTTAAAGTTGTAAAATGCACTAAAAGCCGAATCTAGATTTATTTTCTGTCTCCATTCATTCTACTGAGCCGAGAGTGGGAGCTCAGGGGGCGGGGCTTAAGGGGCGCATGCCAAGCCCCCAGGAAGTGCGCCGGACTCTAAGGAAAATATTAGTTATGGCCAAATGGCGGTACTACACTTCCGTATCAGTCGCTGGGCCCGGAAATACTTTTTCCCATTGACTAACATTGGGAAAGAGACGTCTGTAAATCGTTGGATAATTATTTGTAAACTAAATAAACTACCCAGTATGAACACTTGTATAGCCCTTATTAAAAACATTCGGTCCTCAAGTTGTAAAATGTGCTAATAACGTTATTCTGAGAGTTATTTCGCTCGGCATTATGAACGTGGATCCAACCCACGGGACCGCGCCGCCCGGCACGTTCATGTGACGAGTTCAGTACTACATGAGTTTTACCTTTACCCATGGACGCACAATAAGAACGGATTATATGATTATATGAATACTTTCGTGACGTTTCGCTCTCTCAAAAGTTGGGCCATTTTGTCTTCATGCGCCAATGAGCAGCTCTCATAGGAAAGAACGAGACCCCGCCTCCCACGCTGTATCCAGTTCTTATTATACATCCATGGCACATACGGGTTCTTCTGCTCTGACAGCTAGGCATGATGGGTAATCTGTGACGTTTCGCTCTCTCAAAAGTTGGGCCATTTTGTCTTCATGCGCCAATGAGCAGCTCTCATATAAGAACGAGACCCCGCCTCCCACGCTGTATCCAGTTCTTATTAATCATCCATGTCTTTTCCACCAACTTTATTCTTCTTGCTGCAAACAAACGTTCTCAAGGCTTCTCAAAGTTTTCCATCCCTGTCTTTGTCGTTAGAAAATGTACAAACACACTCCAAGGGTTGTGTCACTTTGCCTTTACAGACATGTGACAGTCGTGGATGCATCGAGTATAAATGGAGAACAAAACATTGTGTAACTCAAGCGCTAGATTTCTTTCCCATTGTTGGAAGCGGGTGACTTTAAGAAGTAAGGAGAAAGTCTGAAGATACCTCACACACTACAAAAAGGAAACGAATGACACTCGTTATGCAGACTAAACTGAACTTGCAGTAAACCATTTTATTCATAAATGCTGATGTATAAGCGGGACAGACAGCGAGCTCCAGGTGGTCCTGTTGTGTCTCCTAAAACTAATCATTGTATCATTTTTAGATATCTCGAGAAAGAAAAAAGACTGGAGACAGGAGCTTGTGATTTTGGGTGTTACAGGAAAGCCACCGTCATCCAATTCAATCTTGTTGTAGTGTAATCCATATTTAAATGTGGTCTACAGCAGCTACTTACTTAAGCTTTCTGTATATAAGAAATGTCTATAAAACTCAGATAAACATTGAAACAAACCTCTGACTTCTGGTGTGTTTGAGCTGCTGTTCTCTGACTGTTCATTCGTTACACGCGGAGAATAATGTGATTGTTTAAAGTGATTTTCTTGGAGCTCATTATCATCACCTGCGATCCACTCATCCCTCTCCTTTTCACCTCAGGTCTCTCAGACTGTGATTAATCCACCTCACCGCGGCATAATCAGTATAATGCGTGCAATTGGGCTCATCATCACCCAGCAGTCGGGTTTGTTTCCCTCGGGGGGTTTCACACAGGAGTTACTTCGCAATGCAAGAGAAGTTTGGATGACTTTTAATACAGAGGCAATGAAAAGAGTGTTCGGATGGATCCATTACTGCCAGTTTCTCGTCAACAATGGTCCCTCAGTTCATGCTTGTGAAGGAGAATTATATCTAAAACTTCATAAGAAAATACTTGTTTTCCTGCCTCGTCCTTCGTTGTTGTGTGAATATTACGGAGGAATCCGAAATCTGACACTTCCTGCTGCTGCTGTGATCTTATTAAGTAATATAAAATAATGTTTTTATAATCTTTAAGCTATGACGTTTGTATTTGTCTTTGCTTTGTACAGCCCTTTCAGGCATTTCTTGTGATTTGGGGCTATACTACATTTTGATTTGATTATGTCATATCCTGTGTTTCAACCTTATTGTTACGGCTATGACATCTGATTTATCTACAGTGATCAATAAAGGTTTATCTCATTTTGTAACACTTCCTACTTGATTTAATCTTTGCTAGAGGCATGTCTTTCCCCCCTAAAGTGCCAAAGCAGGTCCATTTCCCAGCTCAGCTCCACTAACAGCATGAAAGGGCTCCAGATGGTGACTTTCTGCCTCTGGCTTTCTTCTGTGAAAAACATGACCTCTCACCTCGTATCCAACATGTTTTACTGTTACAACCTCCCTTTTGCTCATCTCTCGTGCATGATTTAAACAAGATATGGTGTTAATAAGTAGTAGTAGAAGCAGAACATGAGGCAAACAGGCAGCACCATGACCCCCCACCCAATATATACCAACCCCAGTGACTTCCTCTCTCCTCGACATGAATTTTAATCGCCTTACATGCATGACATTAACCTTTCCGTACAGCGAGCAGCCGTCACTTCCTCTCATGTGTGACCTGTGATCTCTCCTGCCTCTGGTTCATTTAGGGTGTCAGAGGGGGGTCCTCTGCTAGAGAGAGGGGGGGGCAACCAGGCGTGAGGCAGGTCTTTTTAAACAGACTGAAAGCAGAAGGATAGCACCTGAGAAGCTTGAAATAAACACAACCTCTGCTCCGTATTGGTGGGAAATGGGATGTTATCTTTTGATTTGATTTGATTTGATTTATTTCGAATGTGTGAATCAATGATACAAACAAAATTAAACATGAGAATTATAATACTATAGAAATGTAAGCAGTTTCAAATTGATAAACAAAAATATGACTCACTCTAAATTATATATAAACTAATGATCTACCGAATTACACATCAGAAAAGGGGTGGGAAGAAGTTTACACTTATTTAATCCCACCCCTTCTATATATATATATATATACGACCCGATATCTCACTGCCGTGTTACTTCTGAAGTATTTATGTCTTATAGCAGGTAAATACATATTCTGACTAGATATTAAGTTAACTGGGCAAGATTTCGTTTTTGTTTGTTTGTTTTGTCGTTTCAAGTTTTTGTAGTCTATCAGGAAATGACAGTTCTCTACCGCCATCAGGTCTTCAGGGAGGCTGATACCGAGCCCGAGGAGCGAGGAAATGAAAAATAACCGAAGTGAAACGCACCTCTGATAAATTGAATCACAGAGGGTGCGTTTCACTTCGGTTATTTCTCATTTCCTCGCTCCTCGGTCTCGGTCTCACCGGAAGTTGATTTGTCTGCGCCATCTTGATTAGCGTCCCAGTGGCCTTATTTGTGCCGGATGATCGAGGAGTGATAACGGAGGAGCGATAATCGAGGAACTACCAGACCATCCTCCGGTGAAATCCTCAGACACTCGCCCCGCCCCCTTACTGTGTATCGCTCACTGATTGGACGATGCAGCGCATGCACTGATCTGGCTGCTGTCAGACGATCAGCTGTGCAGCGTCATCACAAACGGACGAAACAACGTCCCATTGCTCTTAAAACTCATGTCCCTGCTTCTCGTGGTTTCCTTGCTTCTCTCCATGCTTCCCTAGTCGCAGGGAAACGACGCAAGTGAGGGACGCAAGGAATCCATTTAACCGAAGTGAGATGCAGCCATACATGGTTTGCAGTTGACTTGGGGTTGGCCTGGAGGGGCGTGTAGCTACATCCTGTTCCCCAGGCACTAAAGGCCGACCTTCCAGCGATCGATACGTATAAATCCTGCCGTCCCATCTTCAGCTGCTCTGGATTCCTCTGATGGGTTTCTCCAGGGGGGGACTGGGACTAAAAATCAGCCCGGGACTCTCGACCGGCCCACTTCGGTACCGCCGGCCCACCTTGGTACAACAAGTAAATACCGCTAGTAAATTGTCAACGGGGGGGGGGGGGGTAGTGACAAGTGACTTATCCGACCGGCGCACATCGTCCGACCGGCCCACTTCAACGTCCCGATGGCCAGTCCGGGTTTCTCTCTTTGGCGGCTGACTTTTTGAAACTCAATCCCAGGAGAGTTGACTGAGATATTTCTGCTGCTTCCTGCACTAGTAACCTCATGGGGGGTCAATTGATTCTTAAAAATCTAAAAAAGCGATTGAAAATGTTCCTTAATTGACTGTAATGTGGAAAAAACGATTCTCATTAAAGGAGATATTTCCTCTCTAATTGCACAGGCTCAACTTTAAACCCTTTAAACCCTAAAATAGGAGTTACATGTCCACCCCCCTTCCCTGTCTTCCTCCCTCTTTTACCCAGATGAGCGTCAGTGTTTCTGACAGGCTCGTTCGCCCCACTGTCTGCCTCTCTCTCCTGATCAGAAGAGACACGACCAAAGTGAGACAAGCTCCTCTTCTGCTCCCTCCACGTCTTTCATTCTCTCCACCTCTTCCTCTATCGCCCTGCTTTCACATCACATCTCACCTGCATGTCAAACAACATGTTCACGCAGTACACTGAGGAGGGAAGTTATGGAGTGTGTACGAAGAGAAGACTTCATTTAGACTAAAAGTGACTCCATCGTAGTGTAGAACTTGACTATGGACTATGTGGGCTAAATCACATTTTATATCAAGACATAATATTATATGGATTTTTTCAAAGCATATCTCTTCACACTGGCACGTCCTCTGTTTTTATTGATTATATCGTCTTGTTTTGTGTACCTTGAGAGCCTTGAAAAGCGCCTTTTAAAATAAAATGTATTATTATTATTATTATTAGCCTATGCCAGCTTAATCTACCACCATCTGATACGTTTCAGGGGCCTACCATATGAGACAATTTAAAAGTACAATGCATTTATATAAACTCATCCAAAAAGCCACTAACTTCAGCTTCTTTTATGAATAAAAAAAGAAAATTCAGCTTGTTATTTTATCCCCTTTTGTGCCATTTTTTAAAAACGACTGAACTGCTTTTTAACATCATTCAGCAACTCATTAGACAATCGTTGACTGAGCGGAAAAGAGACACACACACACACACACACACACACACACACACACACACACACACACACACACACACACACACACACACACACACACACACAACCTAACCCTAACCAAGTCTTCACCCTAAAATGAATGATTCCCCTTATGGGGACCTCCATTTTGTCCCCATAAGGGAGGCAAGTCCCCACACGTGACTGTGTAAACAGATTTAGGTCCCCACAAGGATGGTAATGCCAGGCCACACACACACACACCCACACACACCCACACACACACACACACACACACACACACACACACACACACACACACACACACACACACACACACACACACTAACACACTATATATAACACACTGCTTAAGAGTCACTTTGGATCATTTGTCTAAAACACACACTCTGTGGGGGGGGGGCACTCTCTCTCTGACAGCTCTATATTTCATCCAATGGGGTTTCAATGGGTCTTTTCAGTCGGTCGGGGGCTGCAGGTCTGCTGTAGTTGGCCGGGGAGACAGGGCCACATAGTGTTTATTAAAACAATGTGAAAATATTGTCTTACCCTTAATAGCTTTGCAGAAACAGGGGGATAAATCAGGGGGAGGACAGATAGTTTCCCTCTAACCTCCCACTCCTCTGCCCTCGGAAACACTGCGGAAAACCATCGCTCATTTTCTGCCAGGTGGGCGTACAAAATGGATAAACTCTTCTGGTGGCCTTTATTTCTTTATGTCTTTGTGTTGGAAAACGTCAACGTATCAAACACATGAGTTACTTTGACCACCTCGGATCAAATACATATAAACTCACTCCAGTTTAGTTTCAGGGACGTTTTCCAGGAGTTTATGTCGGAAAATCTTAGAGGGCAAACCCAAATGAAATCCTGAAACACCATTTGTCATCCTTGAATACCTGGAATTAGAAAAACCTCAGTTGTTTCCAGACTTACTTTAAAGAATGAAGCAGAAGTTCACTGAGAGTTTCTTAACATGGCACTACATGCTATTTGATTATATGTTAGTGTTTCAGAGCTTTTACCTATTGTTGCTGCGTCATACCTCCCTGTTAGCTCAGTGCTAACTAGCCTGATGCTAATCCTGTATCTGAATTTCATCTTGATTCATTATCGTGGAGTCTATTATTCAGCTCATCCCTTTCAGTGGTGTTGAAATGCAAATTGAATCCAGATGCATGTTGTTTTTAACCATTCACTTAAATCTGCTGCTGCACGCAGGCCAGCTCTTTGTTTCTGAACACACTGATATATTTTTAACACACATTTGTCCATAAGTATTAGAGTGCATGCATTTCATTAACGCTGCTCTAAAATAGCTGCTAAGTCCTGGGCAGTGATCACTCAGCGACTCCAGGAAATGTTTTAAGAACCAAATCTAATGTTTTCTAGCCATTATGATAGGAGGTGTGTGGCGCAGTGGATTGTGCGTTGGTGTTCAAACCCCACTGCAGTCAGCATGTCGTTGAGTCCCTGAGACACTTGACTCCAAATGGCTCCTGTGGGGATTGCCCACAGTATTGAGTAAGTCGCTTTGGATAAAAGCGTCTAACAAGTAGTTTTCTCATTAAGCTAGTTCAGGGGTGGCCAACCAGTCAGAGGTTAAGAGCCACATTTTTTCTATGTTACTGCAAAGAGCCACATCAAACACACAGTCACTGATACCGCTTGTTTCTGTTTTTTGTTTTCTGGAGACAAGATTTCAACCACGTCACTGATGCATTTTTGTGGCATTGGGATATATATTTTTTAAATCCTCTGGAGCAGAGAGAGGAGCTGTGGATTATTGTTATTGATTATTGCATCAGTGTTTCTTAGGGTCAAAAACACTAAACTCACAACTTAAAATGAAAGCGTTTAGTTTATTTAATAAAAGAGCACATGTTCAATGTGAAAAGTGACAGTAGTTATAGATTATTTGCAATTTGGTGCTATATATTTAAATATATAATATATTTAAAAAAAAATTATATATATTTTTTAAACACCTTGAATTTCAGGGGGGGGCGCGGGGCTCCGTTGGCGGGGTGCAAGACAATGGTATGGGAAACACTGGATAGTAGTGTTTAATCAACGATAGGTTTTCCCCCCCTCAAAAGGTGATTGGTTCACTGCATCGCAGGTATTATTGTGATTGGCTCTTGGGCCACATCAAAATTAGATGCGCTGTCATCCTCTCATACTGACACCTGACACCACACATACACACGTAGGGAGAGCCCGGACGAAAGTAACACGGGACGAAAGTAACGGAGCTATTTTATCCGAGCCCAAACAACTTTGACCGGCCAAATTACGTCAGAATGATCAGCATTCAATACTTAACAGACCTACTAAATATCAGGTTTAACTGTCAGGAGTAGCTGGTGTTGTCACGATACCAACATTTTGGTTTCGATACCAAGTCAAGAATTGCGATTCCGATTATTTTTCGATACTTTTCTTAAAAAAAGGGAAACAGTCTTAAATGTAATTATTGTGCTTTATTTCACACCAGAACCAGAACCATAACACAAACTTTTAAACAATGAGAACAATAAATAAAATAAATGACAAGAATTCGTATTAAATACAATTAATACATTTCTTACAGACAGGCCTCGTGGTGTCCGTAGGCTTGCCCTCACTGTCAGAGATATAGCTAAAATACATCAAAATGTCGCTTCTGGCGTCTTTTTTGTCAACAAGCCGAGGCGCAGCGGCAGTTGCACTCCCACTTGCAGCCATGCTTCTCGTTTTCTCACATGCTCTGGCAGCTAGCGCGTGCACGAGAGCGGGGAGGCACTTGAGCGTGCTTGAGAGGGGCGGGACTTAGAACGTGCTTGAGAGGGGCGGGACTGCAGGCACGGCTGCAGAGCAGGGAGTGGAAGCAGAGCGCTGAACACACACAGCTCTTATTTAAACGGCGCTTTCTCACCGTCATTCTTAAACGGAGGAATCGTAACTTTTTTAACGGCAGGGTATCGCGGTATACCTTTCAAATATCGGTACACCTTGCACCACTAGTCAGGAGTCAGTGTCTCTCCCCCAAACTCACACATATAAAATTCAATATGAACTGAAGAGCCGCATGAAACTAGGCAAAGAGCCGCATGCGGCTCGAGAGCCGCAGGTTGGCCACCCCTGAGCTAGTTGATACTAACCAGCATGCATGCAACCTCTACACCACTTTTCTGATGCTTTCTGGAAACATTGTTGGACTTTTTTCTTACATATTGTGTTACCTCTTCAAGCTGAGTCATTGTGCTTTCCAAAGAAGAGAATACGATGCTTCATGATCCTGTTTTGGCTCCAAGCTGCTTTGTGCAATATGAACTCAGGCACCTTCTGTGAACTTCCAGAAATAACTGCGCTGGACAGGAATAAACAACCTTCTTTGTGATGTAACACAGATCTGGAATCGATTCTCCCTGCAGCTCCGTCTCTTCATCTGTCAGAAGTTATACCCTGTAGATTATTTCATTTCATTTGTCCCGCTCATGGAACGCAAAACCAAATTACAATAATTGCCAAGAAAACATGACTCTACCAAAACACCATTGAGCGAAAAGGAGCAGGGAGAAGAATACAATCTTATGTGACCTGCCCCTTTCTAAAAAAACTAAATAAATACAAATAGATGGTCTGCCCTTCATAATACTTTTTTTTCACAGCCAAACATAACAGTATCTTAGGATACTAAGAGAAACACACAAACAAATACTTATTTCCCACTTGACGGTTAACGGAAAGAAACAAAACACCAAAACATCACATGTATAAGGAAAAGAAAAGTGCAACACCCTCATCTGAGTCCTACTGGAGAAGAAGGTGGCAAGCGGCGCATGATAATAATAATAATAATAATAACAACAATAACAATGGGACCTGCAAATAAAGAACAGACATCACAAACATTTAACAATGCAGGACCAGAGTACTTATTCACATTCTGCTTCATTTCTTTAACTCCATCCATCCATCCATCCATCTTCTCCCGCTTATCCGTGGTCGGGTCGCGGGGGTAGCAGTTCCAGCAGAGAGCCCCAAACTTTATTTTCCCTGGCGACATCAACCAGCTCTGACTGGGGGATCCCAAGGCGCTCCCAGGCCAGCGAAGAGATATAATCCCTCCACCTGGTCCTAGGTCTACCCCTTGGTCTCTTCCCAGCTGGACGTGCCTGGAACACCTCCCTAGGGAGGCGCCCAGGTGGCATCCTTACTAGGTGCCCGAACCACCTCAACTGGCTCCTTTTGACGCGAAGGAGGAGCGGCTCAACTCCGAGTCCCTCCCTGATGACCGAACTTCTCACCTTATCCCTAAGGGAGACACCAGCCACCCTGCGGAGAAAACCCATCTCGGCCGCTTGTATCCGCGATCTCGTTCTTTCGGTCATGACTCATTTCTTTAACTGAAAAATACAAATACAATTCTTCAGATCCTTTTGTTGAGAATTCCAAAATGTTACACCAACCACCGAAATACACATTTGCTTAAGAATAGTCCTTGCATAAGGATGCTTAACATTTAATTTCCTTCTGTGGTCTTCCTTGTCTGATCCAAAAACAAACAACTGTTGTAACATTCTGCTTGTTGCCTGTGCATTACTGATAGTGTCTGCAGCTCAGCTCTCTTTGAGTTTCAAGAGTCCGGTCTGGTGTTCTCTTGAATCAGCTTTATGAATTATTCGTACTGCCCTTTTCTGTAATATTGACAATGGCTTTATGTTGCTCATGTACGTGTTGCCCCACACTTCTATACAATAAATGAAATGTATTAACACGGCCAAGCCATTTGTTCTCACTTCTGGCAAAACAAAACCGTAGATCTTCAGTTTTTGCGCCGTTTTTCTTGAATGAATTATTTCCCATTCTGATGTTAAATATCTCGAGGTCAACATGAATCAATGTATTAAGAGTTTGCCACCTCAATTGCATCCTATCTGTGCCACACAGCGGGGGGGTGCCCAGATTGTGAGTGTCGGCCGCCAAATTCTGGTGCCAAGCGTCACGTGGGGCGGCAGTCTGTCGCTTCGCCCTCAGGCTCGTCTTTCTATCCAGGAAAAGCGGAAGTGAGTAGGTTTGGGACTGGAAACAGAATATCTGTCACTCTGCCTGGGTCCGATTCAAAAGAGAAACGTGGTGCGATGCCTTCAGGCTCTCACTAACAGCCTGTCCTTTCACCACTTAGCTCGTCCTCTCTCTCACACCCTGACGCTCCAACTGGACTCAGATATTTATTTATCTGCTTAGTTTTAATTCTGCTCATTTGTGCGGAATGTTCTCTCGTTTACAGTCATTT